>NW_017256393.1:3341329-3440668 GCF_001594055.1 Mycetomoellerius zeteki
AACCCGCTCGTCTCGCACGCGAGAGTATTGATTCTCTTCGCGGCTTCGCGTTCGTTCGGCTCGCGAGCGACGAGGCAACGACGAGGCGCAAGCGAAAAATCCGCGCGCCGCGCCGTGCGATTATCGCAACGACGCAAAATAACGCTACCTTCGGATCTCTGTCCTTCGACCATCGATTACTTAACCGTGCTTTGGCAAGCCGTCAATGTTAGATGGTAATTTCGTGCGACGATCCCACTCACGAGCGAGATACATATAACGCGGTCTTGCAACGATTACTTGGTAAAAGCAACAATCAACAATATTATTAAAAATTCAATTTTCATTGTATTATTTTCCTTCGAAAGTGCTTCGATTGTTTCTATCAATCTCTTCAATGTCAAGGTCTAGACTCAACTGTGAAAACCACAGGCAATAGAAACAACCGAAGATAACAGGCAACAGATTTCAATCTATCGGAAATTTTGTACCAATGCACAGCAATTTCTTGCAGGTTGAAATCTATTACCGTGTTTCTCATTGTCTCTGAGCCTTTACGTTAAGAAGATTGATAGAAGCAATCGCTTCTGGCAAGAAACAAAATAATGCAATGAATTGAATTTTCACTGAGTGTTGAAACTTTTTATAGTCTTGAAAAACGAATATCGAGAGCCCAATCGTGCTTCTTCTTCTTCTTTCCATCCGGTCGTTTTGATTTATTATGACGTTGGAGACGAGCTCTCGGAACTGTTAGCGAAACTTCGTTTGCCTGACGAGAGATAGAAATTGCATCGCCATTTGTGGCACGGAACAGGATCTATGTTAACGTAAGCCTCGTGTGTCATGTCAAATTCGCGTTGTTTTGTTACTCCAACTGTGCACTGTCTTTCCCTTTTCCCTGTCACGTCTCTTTTCTGACATCGGACGGAACTGGAACGGCGTGCACAATAAAATTCATAACGTGACCGTCGCCTTTTTACTGCGTAATTCGATATTGCGACACAAAGAATTCTCCTTCTTTCTCTTTCCACTCTGGCTTTCTCGGAACGAAATCGTGGTGAAAGCGTCTCCTCGAGGGTCGCTGCGGATGTATCGGAAGAACGGAATTACGCAGCTTCTGCTACACAAGGAAGAAGCCGTAGGCGTGCCAGTCGTAAAAGATGCTCGAAAATAAGGAGTTTTTGCAATACAGTTTATCCAGATACGGTGAACGCTAAGATCGCGTTATCTTCTTTTTAACAACTAATTAAGAAAAGGATAACGTGACTTTAGCGTTCACCCTATCTGGAATCCACGTTATTGCAAAAACTCCCTATAATCGAGGAGAAAACTAAACGGTAAAAACTAAGCTGTCGTTAACTCGGCGACATGCGTGTTTGTTTTGATGTTTTGATTGTTCCTCTCAAGGAACGCTCGCACGCTTCTCTCTTTGAAGGATTTATAGGCACTCGATCAACGTTTTTCCAATCTCTTCTCAAGTTTCTGAAGAGTAAAAGGCTGATAGAATGTAAACAAATTGAGAGCTCGTTTTAGCAGAATGATTCGCTCAATTTGAAATAATTAAAAAATCAGAAAAGATAAGCAGTTTAGTTACCGAGAAGAGAAAAATTGAAAAATTGATATAAAATATTGTAATATAAATATAGTAATATAAATATCACGTGGGAAAAATTGAATCCCACGAAAAGAATGGTTAAAATATATACTATGGTAGAACGCTCCAGCATCTGTCCTCTCTCCGCTCCAATTTCGACCGGGTGCTCCGGAGCGTACATCAAAGAAATGAACCGACGCGACGCGACGCGTCGGTGATCGCCCCTAACAAGCCCTAACTCACTCAGGAATCTCGTGTCCAGACGAGCTGTCGCATCGATACGCGTCCACTGTCATTCCTTCTCATTCACTCGTGCTCCAAAAGTAGCCGCATTAAATGAATGCTCGACTTACTCGTCTATCCCTCGAACAGAAACCTCCGGGGACCTCTAACGCTATAGCTCGTGCACTGAACGGCGTATAGGCGTCGGATGCGTTGCGAACTCCTCGACGCGTCCTTAATAACGGTTGCAACAAGCGGAAATCGAACGAAGCGTTTGAAACGTGAACGGTGAACGTCAGAGAGACCGCGTGAACCTCACACCTCACAACGTCGCAGATCAAACTGAAACGGCGCCGTCGGGCGGGGTCCTTATATCACCCCTGGCGTAGGTTGAAGGGAGAAATGGTGGGGAGAGGTGCCGACAGAGTGGGGGAAGCGCGGTACGAATTCTTCATCTGCCGACGCGGCACACTATGCGCCTGCTCTTGCATCGTAGCGGTTCTCAACTTCTCAATGTACAGATTTCAAAATGTTAACTTTCTCCGAAGAACTGTTAGTAAGAATTAAAAATTAGAAACTGTTAATAAGAATGAAAAATTTTTTGTCATAAAAAGAAAAAAATATTTTATATTAAAAACTTTACCTTAAAAATATTGTAAAATACAGTTTGGATTTTTCTTTCCTTTTCGATAAAATGTTTTAAATTTACTAAATAATTATAAAAATAGTAATATTCAATTAAACGAGTATTTTCTTTTGTCATATAAAGGAGAAATTACGTTACAATATTCTGTAAAAATCTTATTTGTTTAACAAAACTGTAAAATATACGTACGTATTGTCCTTTTTTTTTAAAAAATAATATTATAATAAAACAGGCAAATGAAAGATATTACACGGTTCTTATTTGTGTATGTTATTCAAACAATTCTTATTTATTTTTGATATATACAAACATTAATCGACGTTTCAGCTGCCGTTTTCAGCCATTTTCATGATAATGATAAAAAAAACCGACAATTAACAAATAAAATTAAAAAAGTATCATGTATTGTTCTTTTTTAAAATAAACAGTTTCAATAAAAAATATCGCATTTAACGAATGTAGAAATTTTAATATAGAAAAGTTGTGTAAGAGAAGATAAACAGTTTAGTTGGATATAGGAAAGTTGGGAGAAGAAAACAAATTATTATGAGGCCTTATCTCTTTTTCTCTTTCGCGAACACGTATTATTTTTTATTTCCACCAAGCAGAGCTAATGTTCCAGCTCGTTGATCTTCGAAGTTCGCGGAACGGATATCGAATTATCGATTCCTTTGCCGAAGCGAACGACTTTGAGCATCAGTTCTCACGCTGCAGCGGCTTTCTCAAAAGGTGATGTCCAGATCCTTTGTGAGATGGGATAGGTATCCTGAGAAAGCTCGCCCGATCATCCCCGAGGCTTCTCGAAAGCGAAATATGTATTAGCACAATAAGAATAGAACAAGGAAATGTTCGACACCTCCCACGCCGACGATTCTCACCTTTTGTAACATTGGTTGACATTTTCAAACGCTTAGAAAGTGTCAGGACAGATAATTTATAACAGCAGTAATATTTATAGCGCAAGTATACTAAGAGTATGTACCATCGTATGTATGTACAATACATCTGGATCTGGATGATGAATGAGAAAACGTAAACTTTACGACTCGTCTACGTTATCATTTTCCGGCAACTTTATCGCAATATCAATTTTATGTTTCTTTTACCATTATAATAAAATTATGAGACACAGAAATTAATGAAATTGATCTCCATGAAATTAAACTTCTCTTGCGTGGTGCCGAATAAAAAAACAAGTTTTTGTCATTTATATTTTGGAAATTGAAAATATAATTTAATTATTAATATTAAATAGTTCCCCTAATTATTAATCATGATTTCTGTTAAGAGCGGATCAAAATAAAATTAGTCAGTAATTAAATATAAAGAACTCATATGAAACTCATTTTTTTACGAAACATCTTTTATATAGGTACACACACGCACAATATACGCACATTCTACGTAATATAATTCAGATTATCTATATACAACGTTACGTCGATGAGATACAGAAGCTTCGATCGTGATTGTCAATAATCCAGTCCGTAACGTTGTTGAATCAACTGAATGACGCACGAAATAAATAGGAATAATCTACTTACTGGAGTGGAACAAAAGTTAATAGCACTACTATATTTGTCTACATGTTTTTAAAAAAAATTTGGCAATTATACCATTCTATAGGACAAAATCTCAGTTTTAAGAATTTGTTTTTGAATTGCGGAACGAGAAAGATGACTTTTAATAGAATGAGCAATCAAAACCAAAATACTTCTTTTATTATATTCAATCCACGATAACTTTGTAACAAAAAGATCTTAGGAATAGCCTTAAAAAAACAATTTTGTAAGGAAAACTTTAAGCTTTCATATTAGAAAGTTGAAAATTTTTCCAAGTTTTTTTGGAGCACGAAACAGAACCAGAAAACAAGAAAACAATTTCCCGTTTTGTTCAACTTGTATAGTTTTCTATATGTAAAAATTATCAAACTCACAAGAACTCAAAAGACGTAATGACCTTTCGAATGTAGAGATTTGAAGCTTTGAACGCTTTTTTAAAATTTCAATTTCGTTTATTTTTAACAAAGTTACGAATTTTTTAATTCGTAATATTATGAACTTCTGCTCGAACTCAATATTATATTTCGTTACAATTTGCGAGACTTTATCAAGCGATATTACTCGCCGATAATTTATACAAGTCGACTTTGTAATTTAACCGCGTGCATGTTAAACGCGTCATTAAATAATGTTTATGCGACTGTGGTATATTTAAAGTTAAAATTCTATCGTCTTCCCCTCCTCTCTCTCTCTCTCCCCCCTCTCTCTCTCTCTCTTTCTCTTTCTGTTTCTCTCTATCTGACTTACATATAATTATTATGGTCCGCTTTAGATACGAGGAGATTATGCTTAATGTTTTCTTAAACACCGCTAATATTCCTCCTAAACGCGATAAGATAAGCTCTTCGTTTTTTCCGCAATATCCACTGCGGGATCTGTAGCTAATTACAAAGGGAACTAGGAATAACCATATATATTGACTACGCATGGCGTTAAAAAGTACATAGTTTAAGAAAATATAAGGAAAATGGGTTTTCCCTATATGATTCACGATATTTCTTTCCACTTTTTCTCATGATAATTTTAACAACTTAATAATTTAAGTGGTACGGCACACACGTATGTTGAGTGTACGAGACCGACGCGTAATTGTTCATTATGGAAAAGGTTACGGTTCTATTAAAATGCGACTGTTAAAAATATTCATTTCCCTGTGAATTTCTTCAGCCTACACGCGCTCTACACTTTGTCAACAACTTCTGGGGTTTTTTAATTCAGTAAAGGGCATGCAGAGTGCATCGAGGAAGTACCTAGATTCTCGTAAAATATTTATCTATGATTTCAGTGGCCGTTACGCCCACTCTAAACGATCTATAATTTGCAACAACTCGTGTGGAGTTTTTTTCATGAAATTTTCATTTAAGAACTACCTATAATAGAAACTCGTAGCTTCTATTATTAAGAAATCGAATTAGTCGTAATAAGTCGCAAATTAGAATGCCATGTACGATTGAAAATTAATTTCTCAAGACAGTGTCGGGAACGATTACGGTAATTTTGGCCTCAAAATAAAAATGATTTTGGGAAGCATTTTTAGCGAGGAGTACGAGAAAAATAGTAAACAAATTCTCCACGGAAAAAAAAACAGCTGAAAACTTTTATAATATATATACAGTCGTAATATACAGACAGTCAATTTTCTATGTTAAAATAGCAAGGTTGACAGCTGAATAACATTAGCGATTTGTTAAATCAGTTAAAACACCAAATTTTTTATTACAACTTTTTGATTCAATATACAGATATTGAATTCGCAGTAAATAGGTTTGCTGTATCACTCAATTTATTCTTTTTCCCGTGATCAACCACCTGATACCAAAATAACTAACAATTACAAACGGAAAAAAAGAAAAAAAAGGGGTTTCACCCTACCTCCCCCTCTGCCAAGGGGCGCACAACTTTCTACGCAAAGCGAGGTCCATCCTATTTTTTCTGTTTGTAATTGTTAGTTATTTTGGTATCTGTTGATTAGAGAATTTTTTTACTATTTTTCTCATATTCCTCGCTAAAAATGCTTCCGAAAATCACTTTCATTCCGAGAGATCAAAGTTATCGTAATCGTTCCCAGTGTCGCGAAAGAAAGTGCTATAACTCGATTAACAACTAAATTATCTTTCTCGACTTTGAAAACAAACAAAAAAAATATGAATCAATCGAATATCAGTCGCGAAAAGCATGCGTCCTAATCTAAAGTACGATCTGACTATATCGGGACGCGCTTCGAGATAATGCACTCTGCGATGATAATGAAACTTTGTTACAATGATGATGACTTTGCTGAGAAGTGTAATGACTTTACCGCCGAGGAGGAGTGATACACAACATTGTTCGACACTTCTGATAATCCCGTCGATCGATCTTAAGAATGTCAACACGCTCTCGCTCTCTATACATATCTAAGACTAACTTTCCTCGTGGTTCGTTACACACGTGGTACTCCTATTACAGTCGATACGAGTGGGTGGTACGCACCGACACCCACGGATATGTAAGTATCGTCGACGAATAGTGCGCCGATCAGCCGCACGTGCAAAGTGGACCGTTTCAACGTGCGTTTGAGCGCGTGTGCGTAAATGTGTTCATGTTCCGTACTTCAGGACACGGTAATCGTAGCTGCCGCGTGCGACTTTCCGACGCGGCGAGTTACACGTGGAGACACGTGCCAATTACTTAGATGCTTTTTTCCCGTATTCTATTTGCAAATGCACGAGGCATCTTACGAGCTATCCTGCTGCGTCTTGTGGTTGCACACGAGACACCTCGGACGCGCAATTTTTCCAGAGCTATCATTAAGTCACGCGCAAACGATTATGTTTTCATTAAGGGTATGGATATACTCGATCGAGTGTATCACACAGAAGGAACGATATAATAATACTCTAGATCAATATCGTACTTATCGCTGGTCACTGAGTCCAGAGTGACGTCACGGATTATGCAAAGACCTTGTAAGATAAGTAAGGACGTCAACGATTCTTTACGATTCGATAAATACTGTCGTGGCGTCATTATTATAATCAAATGACGTCATCAAATTCATATTTATCTTGTTGTAAGCTTGAAAAAATTTTTTTTAATTTTAATAGATCGAGGAATGCAAGAGTTTGGCAGAAACGAAAATAATTTATACATTAGAGTTAAAAAAATATTAGCCATTTAACTCTAAATTATAAATTCACAGTTTTATGACGGCAATAACTTGTACAAATGACAGCGTTGCCTTTCACCAAGTATAATCATGTAATATTGTCAGATACAAATTTTTATGTACAAATCTTTCAGAAATACTATTAGAAATTTTATCAAATCTTTTTATAGTGAAGAAATATTTTCAATTGTTTTTTGATCGCCAATAAAAACTATTACTAAAAGACTATAATTTTTCGAGCAAATCATATGGTATAATAATTTCCCATTTACTGATGAAAGCTTCTGATTTATCAGTTATGAAGGAATATTAAACAAATATAAAATTGCATAAGTTTATAAATTATTTCTAAAAGTAATTTTACTTTCAAAATTACTTCTTTTTAGACATATCACTGCAATAGAAAATATATATATAATTGAGAATAGAAAATAACTGAAAATTAAAACAAAAAAGCGATTATCCACGTGCCTGCAACGTTGCCGTCACAAATCGTATAAAAAGCAACATACCTATACCTTTAATTAGCGGATTATTCATCATTGCAATCGTCACGTGAACGATGTGTATGCATTCGCAATTAATACTTTGATTATTGTCGCAATTGATCATCCGAATAGAGTATGATCCTGCAGCGTGAAGAGGCAAAGCTCTTTCAGCGATCGAGTTCGCGAGCGATAATTTAGCGCGTAATAAAAGCCACGCTCGTATCTCGCGCCTCGTGATCGTCTCGACCGCGCGATATCGTGAAGCAATAATTATTCACGCTGTTTTTTGCCGCCCCTCATGTGATAAGATCACGTGAGAGAGCCGGCGTCTCGTGACACCGGAGATTAACATATTTTTTCTGTGCTTTCGTAAGTGCTCGCGCTCATCACGTTTTATTAATTTTCCATCACGATTCGATCAACGTCAATTCGATGAAAAAACGAATTTGCACTGGGCGTTTTTCTACTTGAGGTATTACTCGCAAAATTCGCTGTAACATCACATTTATACATACTAGATCAAAAAGATTCGTTTCTTTCTAGAAGAATTCATCAAAGTCATCAAAGCAGGATATTATTTTGTACAAATTTAATGCAAGAAATGCTTCGTGAAGTATAAAAAAAATAGGACTCAGACAAAAGATTCGGACATGTTGAATATTCGATCTATTCGAATAGTTCAAAGTTTAAAAAAATGAGCATCTAATTCAAATATTTCGCACAGTTCGAACAGTTCGAGCTTAAAGTGATCAGTATGAAATGTCAATTTGTTATGTCTGAAGTTCGGACAGTTCGGGTAATAAATAAAAATATAGTATGCCTTGGAAACAAAAGAGTAGTTAAATAAAATTCCTATATTTATTGATATCGTCCTACAAATATCCTGAGCCATTCTGGACATATTCAGAATGATCCTGAGGACTTTTGTGACGACTGCAGTGATGAGTAAAATACTCTTAAAATTTATCTAGATACAGTTACATGTATGAAAATTTATTTAAATACAGATATAGATACATATATTAAAATGTATATATAGGTATAGATATCAGATACTTTAAAAATATCTTCAGATACATTTTAGGTACTCTTAAATTCTATTGTAATGGTAATGTGTAAAAAAATGTATTAGTTATTAAATGAATCATTTATTCATTTATTTTTGTTACATTTAGATAATTGAAAAAACTTATAATTATCGTAAAACGATTTAGGATAAGAATTATAAGACGATATTGTTCATCAGTTTTACAAATTAAAATTGCTACAAATATTGTGTTTCCAGCTGAACTATACACGCGTTAGAAATTTCACAATCTAAGATCACTGGATGCGTTCAGCAAAAAAAGCTGTGTAACTGTAAAATTCTTTAATATGACTGATTTGCATTTAGATCCAGCGAGGAACTAAGCAAAAGACCAATCATGTTATAGAATTTTGCAACAGCAAAGCTGCTTTTTTTCTGCGGAATGGAATCAATCGACGATCACATAAAATGGAATTATGACTATATTGCTGAGAAAATGTATCTGAAAAATGCATCTGAAAATCAGTTTAGATGCTGTGTCTTTTTATCTAGATATAGATACAAATACTCGAATTTAAATATACCTCAGATACAGGTTAGATACACAAAATGTATCTCTATACATGTATCTAGATTCATGTATACAGATACTACCCAACACTGGACGTCTGAATTCGAAATGTAATAATTTCGAACTTTCAGTTCTGAAGTGAGTTAAAATAGTTCGGACATACATTCAGTCCGAACTATTTAACGTTAAAACTTAAGATTCGAACTGTCTGAATTGTCAAATCGTCTTATGTTTCCGAGCATTAAAAAAAAAGAGAATGCTTCTCTTCCACGCACGTTATGATATATGCTTGAAAATTATTTTCTGGTTTTTAACTTTCTGGTAACACATTGATATTATAATAAACCGCATAGAATTCGCGCGGATCTCTGCATGATTTATACAATTTTTTATTTACAAGAAACGCGTCGACAGTATTGTTCGATCGCGCAAGTACGTTTCATAGCGTATAGTTACATAAAATGTATATTGGCATATATGTAATACCGCGATTTCGTTTCCTAATGCGTTCTTACGTCACGAGAGCGTGTGTGCAGATAGCTTTCGTTATCACGACGAGAAATGATCGTAAATACACTTCATGAAAAAGAATACGCATGGCCCCTTCTGGAGGCATGGCATTTACGTACTTTCAAGTTCTAATCAAAACAATGATTATGATAAATATGTGACGAACTTTGGAGACCATCACGGAACCTCTAAACTGCTCCTTGTCAAAGATATATTCAATTCCATCGAAAATAAATCTTATGAAAGGCTTATCAAAGAGCAAAGTTTCGATTAAATCGAATTTAAAAATAAAAAATCTGATATTTCGTTAATCTTTATGTACATATATAAATTCTATTTTTACTGCTATCATATTCTTCTTCAGGATTAGATATTAAATCGATTTATCATATTCGATATGATGAAGACGGAAACATCCTGTAAGTAATATAAGAAATAAATATCGCATTTCATGCAAGGACAACTTTAAACTTAGCCAATATATATTTTTTGTACAAAGTACAGTGGTCTTTCATCGCTGCATAAACTTGTAATTTTAGAAGCAATTGAAAGAATTATCAGACGGATTGATAGCTTGAAACGACCGTGAAATGCGTTCTTAAACATATGTCTAGCCAAGGATGGAAACAGGTAGGAAATTTGAAGAATTGCATAAAATGAATTCCCGATGAAGACCGCAGCATCGGCCTTGAGCTAAATAATGCAGCATGGAGCGCTTACAATGAGAATTCGATCGGCGACGTCGTTCAACAACAATTTCGATAATTTACGATTGAGGGAAGGCCTTTGATTATTGTCGGGCCTGTGAGCAATTCCACATCTGATGAATAAAGTAAACAAACAAATAAACTGACATTAGTAATCGAGGAAATACAAGCAGTTCAAGGATTGTATCCGTTGACTTGCAAATTAATTTTGTTAATCTTTCGCACATTAGCCTTCGAGAATTATAGGAAACAAGATCTTTAGCCTCGAATTAATTTTTCTTTAAAATACCAAGATACTCATTAAGAAGTTTCTTAATGAATAATAAATTTAACAATAAATAAATAATCCATAATAAATAATTTAAAAGTAAATATGATAAAGTGTAAATGTAACAATAATATATACATATTTGTTTTTTATTTATCTGTACGAAAAATAATTTGCATGAAAAACTACATAATCAAAAATTCTTTCAAATTAGAGAAATAATAACTCCTATACATCCTATAGATCCGGATAGAGATAAAATTATTAATTTTTTTCACGATGAGAAAAAACAAGAGATTGTTTTCAGAGTGTGAAAGGATTCGTTTGGGATGTTAAACATAAACTTTCAATTCCAAGTGAAAATTGGGATCGCGTAGATATGTATTTACAATATGTATCTACGTTTAAAAAAGAATTATGTACCTTTTTATATTTATTTATTATTTCATTTCTATTGTAATCAATATTGCGCAAATGATTCTTTTTAAAGTTCATAGTTACAATATTTTTTTATTGAATATTCTTATTGAATATTCCTATTCAATAGGGAAATACAATATTTGTTTTGAAAAATATTCCGATGAAAAACGTTCAATATCGTTAATAAAATATATCAGGAGACACGGTGTAACCTTTCGAAAGTTATTTATGTAATATTTGTTATGACAAAATGAAATGTCAAGTCAATACAAAATTAGAATTTTTTACATATATATATATATATACAGGGTGTTTCCAAATTAAATGGCAAAACTTCGGGAGCGTGTAGAGGAGTAAAAAACTAAGAAAAAAAGTCCTATAGACATATTAATTTGGAAACACCCTGTATATATTATTGATGATAATATGAATGAAGTGAAAAAAGTGAAAAATGCGATAAAGCTTTTTTTATTAATGTCTTCGAATTATCCTATCCATTTCTATACTACGTCATTATCACAGATGTCATAGGCAAAATGTTGAACACAGTGCCTCCGTTTCACACAAGTCTTAAGTGAAACCAGTTCGAACCGGTATGGTAGTAAGAAGTCGCGAATCGTCTCATGCTGACGTTAATCGATCGGATCAGGTTTAAATGACCGCATTACAATAAGAATAAAAATGCACTCGATGATTAGGCACATTTATTTTTTAAATAATGAAACGCCATGTCAAATCACTGGTTCTGTAATCTAACAATAAGAATTTTTTATTAATGTTTTATATATCAAATCGAGATCAACCTCAAAAAATCAGAGATAAAAGAAAATAATTGAAAATTCCTAAATATGTAATATTTGTAAAATACAAAAAATAGTGAATACGACTTATGATTGATATTTGACTTTTTTCATATAATGTTATATTTTATTATAATTCATATAACGTTATATTATAATTATTATGTTGTATTATGATTATTATGTTGTAAAAAGAAAAATAAACTCCCTATCATTAATATTAACCCTTCATGAACTAGGTGGGGTGCGACACACACATATCTCAGCAAGAATTTCTATAACTTCTTAAAAAGTACCGCTCATATGTTTTGCCGATTTCGTGCAACTGGAGAGTGCGTTGTTACCAATCACACTAAATTATAGTATATTTATAATGAAATATAGTACATGGGGTATGAGATATATCTACATTTGATCCATGTTGATTTTCCACCTGGTTCATGGAGGGTTAACGCCTATTGGAAGAAAAAATTTCCATGTTATCGGCCCATTAAGCTTTAGAATATTAAACACGGTCATCGTATATTTCCATGTTTTCATCGATAAGAGATTTTTATCATGCACGGCCCCGCTGATAAGTTTTATCGCAAAAGGAAAGAATATAAAAAAGGAATTGGTCTCTCACGCATATATCAAGCATGAACGTCATTTCCATCACATTTTGTCCAAAAGAAATGTATCGAGTCTTTCTTGCGCGCTCCTAAATAAATATGAGAAATAAATCGATTGATGTTACAGATTTCGTTTTTGCTTCAAGATTATCACTCGCACGTAAGCCGATACTCTATTTTTAACGTTTCATAAATATTTATGCGCTTGCAATTATTTTTTTTTAAATCGACATTTCAACCTTGATTTGAAACAGCAAGAATCAAAGTATTTCTTCTAAGATATCGATACTTAAAAAATATGATCTTCTTTACATATGAATTTTTCAAAAGCTAAACTAACCTTTTGTTCAACTATATGAAATTATAAAAAATAGAGAAAATTGATAAAGTGATAATTAAATTAATATGCTCGGATAATAAAATTAAGAAAAGTGGAGATGATCAAATCCAGCAAACAAGCTGATGTTATTCATCGTCATTTTGACGTCAAAATGATACCTTTGACGTCAAAATAACAATAAAATGACGACAAATAACGTCAGCTTGTTTGCTGGGTAGTTTGACTTCTAAGAAATTTGTCTACTGTTTATTGATAGAAAAAGATTTAAGAATATGTTAATACTTTTCTTACTGCATTTGAATTTTGCTGAATATACATTCGTTATGGAAATTGTTAATAATGTATCTTGCGCGAGAAAACTCAGGCCGTATTTTACAAGATAACAGTATAAACACGGATAAGCGTAAATCAGACAGACGTACGCGACGGATGAAGTTCATAAGATTGTTAATGCGCCATTTCGGGAATCACACAAAGCCGCCGGTAAATACACTCGGCTCGCGGATCCGCCATTTCTGTGCACCTTGATGAGATTCGCAGAATAAAAGGCCAAAATAAAAACTAACCAGAAGAATAAAGGGGGGGGGGGGAAAAAGGGAGGAAAGAAGAGCGAGATATAGGAGGATGTTGGTTTTTGCTACTCTCTCACCGTCTGCATTCCACGATGCAGGCAACAACCTTGTGAATACGTTCGCGTGCGCGAGCGACGAATAAAAACACAGAAAAAGTGCGGCGATTCGGATCAACAGTAAAATAAGACGCCAACGATATACGTGTGCGCGTATTTCGTTCTATCACTACCTTAAAATTTTTGTGTATTGCAAATACTTTGCAACTTCGGTTACTCATAAAATACTGCATAATTAAATTTAAAAGTTCTACAAGATCTTTCTATTTACCAACAAAGAAAAGATTTCCGGATCCAATGCTTTTCGATCTATCATAAAATATGATTAATATAGAGACAATCACATATTTGTTGAAAGAGGAATATATTTCACTCTTAAATGAATTATACAAACTTAAATTTATATGTGTTACTTTTGTCTCAAGACAATTAGCCAATCTCATTTAATTTGAGAAAAGAGAACAGGAATTGAGGAGAAGATATAGGAATTATCGATAATTTTGATATTATTTTATTTTTATACTGTATAAAGTTACGATAAGATTAAGTACCTCAAAAATATTTTTTTGTTTCGTCATCAGAAATCCTATCTGAGAAAGTAATTGAAGAAAACAAGTATAAACGCGTAAAACACAAAATACATGATTTATATATATCATATTAGAAAAATATATACATAATATTCATACTATTTCTAAATAGCCTTAATTTTCGAAACTTGATTGATTTCAGCATGCGCCATTAATATTGATAATACTAATAATATCTAATATAAAATAGATACATAGTGTGAATAATTAATGCGAAAGTATTGGAAACACAAGTTACATTATAATTACTAAGAAGAATTAAAAAATGAAGATGTCGATTTACACGATGATGGATTTATCCTATAGATGAAATTCATAAATCTTATACAATCAATGTAAATGAAACGTATCAATGTATATATCACATATACACTCTGCGACAAGTGTTCCAAGTCCGCGAAGCGCCATTTAATCTGAGTAATGCATGCACAAGGCTGCAGTAAAATGCATATTTCTCAGACTCCAGAGGCAAATGAGATAAAATACCCGCGAACGCAACGTTTTCCAGGAAAGCGGACTAATACCGCTCATTACGAATTTCTCATCGTTTCTATGGAAAGATAAATCAGCCGTGGGAACCATATGATGGTAACCCAAAACTGTTTGTACACGAGGAAAAATATTTACTATCAAGATAGGCTCTTTTTATATATTTTCAACGAAAAGCAGACGCGCGAAATTCGTCGTGAAATCATAAAGCAGAAAACGAGATGAGATCACTCCAGCGTATAAAACACTTTTCTCTCACCTTGAAGAAGACGAATATATATGAGATTTGATCGAAATATATGTCAAACTTTATTTTATTGTTAACTGTAATATATCGTATTTTATAGAAAATAATAGGGAGTTTTTGCAATACCGTTTATCCAAATATAATGAACGTGCTAAGGTTATCTTCTTTTTAACAAACTAATTTAACAACTAATTACGAAAAGAATTACGTGACTTTAGTGTTCACCATATCTGGATCCATGTTATTGCAAAAACTCCCTAATATGTGTGGAAGCAAGATAAGTTTCGTGATTTATTTAAGAATCTCGAATGTATCGAACTTCTATTATTTGTAATAGTATATAATTGAGAAAGTTCGGAAACTTCGAATACAATGATGAAGTATCGCCATCAATCACAAGAATCTTTTGTGGAAGTTACATTAGAATACTATAGGATAAGAAAAAAATAAAAGTAGGAAAATGTGATCCTGAGTGATTCAGACTTAACAGATATTCTTAAAAAAAAAACTCATTATTCGGAGAATCTTAGCTTTTCTGGGGATTTCTCTTGTATTTTTTTAAATCAGGGCTTTTCATGGAATTTTCGTGAAATCGATACTCAGAGAAATTTTTGAAATTTTACTTTTAAATTTAAATTTTTATATAGTAGGGGAAGGTCATCGATACTGACATAGGTCTCCTAAAGCGACATCTTTATTTCTTAGAAACTAACCTTTGCATTTTATTAATACTAATAAAAAAGGGTTCTGTTTAGTTAATTAAAGAAGTATAAACTCATAATTCATATATTTGTGGCTTATTTCTATATCAAATCAGCTAAAAACAAATTCTATGAATCCGAGAAGAAAATTCTTACGGTGTTCTTTTGCAAATTGCGTAATTAAAATAATAGTGACTACATTATTAATAATATTATGTCATTTTAAATGTTTATAGTTTCATAAATTAGTTCTCTTTACAGAGAATAGGATATATTTTTATTTATAGAATAAAAGGAATGTTGGCATTATCGCCTACTATGTCAGTTTTGGAGCCCATTTTGTCAGACGCTCATTTTTGTATAACTTACGAAAAACTTAATTATTGTAAAATTGCAAACAGTATTATAAAAACTGCTTATTCTATCTGATAGAAGACACGTTTTAGTTTGTATTTATGTTTTTGTATTTTTACCTTTTGTTTAAAAAATATTGTCTAAAAACACAAAGTGATATGTCGATATCGGTGACCTTCCTTTACGTATGTAAAATTTGAAAAATTGTTCCTTTCATCATTTTTTTCTTGATAATACAAAATATTGATCGGTTAGTAATAAGAATGGCATACATGTGCGCATACATTTACATACATTCTTGTGAATTAAAAAAAAATATATCAGTATGATATCAAAAGAATAAACATATAGTTGAAGAGAGTATCTCACTGATACCGTATGCTTTCCATTTGTTGACGTAAGTCAACACAAGTGTTGTTTTATCTTTATTATTCAGCGAATGTAAAAAAAATACAGAATGTTTATGTTGACTTATGTCACTAAATAGAAACCACCCACTGTAGTGGAGCCTTCTCTATACTTATTCTATTTTTATAAGCTTCAATTGTAGAAAAAGATATTTCACATTTTTATTCACAGATTGAATTTTACTGAAACCATGTAAAAAAAATTCTTTGAGAATTTCTGGATTTTTCAGATTTTTTGTTTAAAAAATTCCAATTTATTTTAAAGATACATTATAAAAAATTTTTTAATCTAACCTAGAATTTTGAATAATATCCAAAAAATCGAGGAATTCTCAGAGAATTTTTTACAAGATTTCAATAAACATTGTGAATGAAAATGTAAAAATTCTCGAATAACAGATTTTTGTTAAATGTAAAGAAAATCACATCGCGTTGAAGCAAATAGCACAGATCCAATTCTTTCTCATGTGAAAACAAGTCCTCGACCTCCCAAGGCCGCTCTGCAGGTTCCAAGTTCAACTACCAAGCCGCCGACCTTCCCGGAAAACATAAGGCAGAAGAAGTAGAAGAGGAGAAGAAACGTGATTCGCAAATGGCAACGCAATTCCTCGATATTCGTGATCCGCATAAAATCTTTAGATCTCGTCTTTTTCGGTTTCGAATCGGCGGAATAAATTCTTTCAACACACAGAATTTTTATTTATCAAAATAAACATTCGAATCTGTGATAAATATTCACCAGGCAGAGATATAGATATAATTATAATAGGGGAACTTTTAGTTTCGATTACAAATTGACAGAAACGATTTAAATGATAATTTATCGCTTGAAGCTCTTTTAAATGAGACATGAAGCAGGAAGAGGATGATCCGAGAATGCTGATGTTATTCTACAAGAGGGTCGTATGTGAGGTGCGTACGAACCTTGCGTGAGGGCCTTGGCGTTTTGCTTCCGACATTTCAAAGTGCACTCGACACATCAAATACTCCCTGGCGAAAGCATTAATTGTTGTTGCACTCAAGCATCAATTGTGTTCAACGCGTAGAACAATAGATAATATTTAACGTTCCAATAAATCGTCCTCCGTTCGCATACGTTAAGTACATATAATTTAATTAAGTATATTAACAAAAAATCTAATTAACAGATCATCGACAATATACGTACACATCACGGTAAATTGGATGGAACAATTCAAATAATTTCATTAATTTTAAACCTAATTACATCAGTTTACAATTTACATCGATTTTATTGTAAATGTAATTCGCATGTTTTCATGTGATCGTAAATAAATTCTAGAACTATTTAACATCCACTCGCCTTGCATCTTGCGCTCGCTTCGCGAGCCTTAATTCCTGTCGTCCACGAGCGAGGCAATAAACGCGACCTTGAAACACTTTTCCCGGTTAACTCGATTAAAGCATATTGAATTAATGAGCAATGAACGATAAGTCGTACGACGCACCGAGTGTCGATGCACCTCTCTTAACGCGCTTGCGAATTACAACGCGAGATGCGATTCCGCCAATGTGTTTTGTGAGTATATTTTCCCTTAATACGCATGTGTGCGCGCGCACGCACTTTTCTTAGATAAAAAGCTTTATAGCTTGTCAAAAAAAGATCCTTTTTTCTCAGTTAAACTTATTTAATTTTATTAAATACCCTATAATGCATTTTGCCAAAAAGCTTAACGTCAATTGATTTATCACAGTATTTTTTTCATTCCATAATATTCTATAATATTCTATAATATTCCATAATATTCAGAATAAATATCTATAATATCTGAAATGTCATGCTGAGGGAAATAAAATAATAACGATTACGCAAAATTAAAATAAACATATAATTTGCCAAGTACACGCCAAAATCTTCGATTCTTACTCGCATTTAGACATGATTCACGTTACTATTCTATTCATAATGAACTTATATATAAGTACATATTTCTAATTTAATCGAAATAACATCGTCGGTAATACTGTGATGAAGGAAGAATCTCATAACCAGTTAATGTCAACCTGCACGAACATACGTGAACTGTGATTTGCCAGAGTTTTTCGCGTCGCTATTGATTATATAATTTTTTCTTAAATGGCAATTATATGTACCATTTCATTATAGTCAACCTTAAACAACCGACTTAAAAGTTTGAGAACAGAAATTGTTAGAGCCGTCGTATGACTTCGTTTATTCTCATCGAGAAAGAATTTCGTTCAAATAGTTCCTTTTTAATTTTTCGAATCTAATTTATTTATTCAATTCGCAATGCCATAATATGTATTATTTATTTTCTAATGTATCCAAATTTAATTTACAATCTAATCAAAGTTATGAAAAATCGTCAGTAATTCGAAAAGCGAAACGATTTTCTTAATCCTTCAAAATTAACGGTGGATCTACTGAACCTATTTAATTATATTTTTTATGTTACATTTGCAAATTTTAATTATTAAAATAAATTTAGTAGGTATTCATTCTTTTTATACAAGTTGTATCATCTTGGTTCCTCGAAATTAATTAGTATAATTAATATAAATTAAATGAGTTGGACCTAGCGACAAAATCTGTACCTATAACTGTGTTACAAATTTTGGTGTCAGTTTCGAAAAATATATCTTAATATATAGATATTTAATTACAAATTAAATTTGAATAAATTTGATTAAATCTTGAATATAAGATTACAAATCATAAATGACATGTGATCCCTTTAACGACTTCGCGTATTCCGACAATCGTTTTTTTTTTTTTTTGAGATTCGCGTGCATTCAACCGGCAATAGCGGTCTGGATTGAAAATTGTTCGTTCAGTAATTGTCATACCGCACGAATGGCAAAATAAATAAATGATCCGTACCATTGCGTGTTGCGACCTTATATTTTATTTAACAAGGCAAAAAGAACTACATGTTATCCGGTATCTTGACCTTGCTCCTTCTAACTGTTGAATTTTCCTAAAGGCGTTCTTGTCTTATGGATTCAGATATTTATTAGAGACGCACTCACTTATCCGTCAACGACTGTTAAGGGTCTTTTGACTATTCCATTCTCAAACGAGTATAGAGTCGTACATGAGTACTATTTTGCTGCATACTTTGATTTTATGATGAAGGACGTCACTGCCGCATTATTTTTGAATCCATTATTTAGAATTGAAAATTCCTGATGATAAAATTTATATGATTGATCAATGAAAATGACATGGTCACGAATTTTTTACGATAAAACAAGGACACTTCAGCTGACTCCTTGTTAGTCTTTTCAATTATTCAATTAATTCGTATAGTTCTTTAGATGATTCAAGTCGTATTTCCAATTATTGACTTAAGGACAATGAAGGAAATTATATAAAATTATATAAACATGCGGAAATGAATACAACCTTGAATGATTATTAAGTAAAGTTTCCTCCGTGCTTGCGTGAAGCCAATGCAATTTGTGAACTATCATATAATAGCGAGTACATGGATCTATAAAGTTATTACGCTATAAGCGTTATCTAACGATAGAGCGTTCTATAAAATATTTAATCCCAAAATTAATACATATATGATAGCATTTAATTCCAATTATGCGTTAAATAAAGAGTAAAATTATTCTTTCCATATTGAGAATTCTATCAATTATCCCCCCTTATAATTTTAGCTAATATTAAATGGATTTTTATTCTAAGAAATTTTTTAATAGCAAAATTATATAAAACATCAAACTCTGCTAATCCGTTTCCTTCAATCCAAATTTTACTGGTCAATATAAATTTTATTTTTTCTTAAGAAATATCTCAAAATCAGTTCTCTAGTATATACATACATATATATACAGTGGCTCCACTATCGCATACACTGTTTCGTAAATAATTTCCAAAATTGGCAATAATTTATTTCAGCGGGTCGTCGAGAGCAATGAGGCGGGATTAAACGAGAGCAAAGTGAAGAAACACAAGCAGAGCGCGCGTGCGCGCACGGTAGTAATCTTCCTACAAACATTAAAAAGCGAAATACTTTCCAGACACCACGGTCATAGGTCCTGCGTGATGTTACGTTCTATTGATCGGTCAGGAAGCTGCTCCGATAAATTTTATTTGCACGCGCGTTCGAAATGGAGATTCCGGTCGCGTCTTCGTTCTGATTCGCTCAGCTTCATAATTTCATCATTCATCGTATGTAAATCACTTTTGCAGCGCATGCATTGCCCCAATGAAAGCAGTAAATTTCTGCGTGATTTATCTCGCATGCTGAAGTTCACAGTTGCGCATGTTTGAATCCATACCAGCGACACTATAATATCGTAAAAATTATCGGTCTAGTGATTCGTTTTTTGATATGTCACAATCTCACCCGATTTCTCATTTTTTGTTCCTCAAACCAAATTTCTCCTTTAAGTTTTGACAACAGAAAATAATAGGAATTTTACTGTGAATATTACTGAGTCTATTTTATACAAATTTATATGTGTAATTTACACAAATGTAAATTTTAAAATTGTATCTAATCAATTCTCTTGTTTCCAAATTTTCTTTCTCATTTCATATAACATACACACACATACCTTCGCGTGCGCGCGCGCTCGCGTGCGTATATTGTATATATGTAAAAATATTATATATCTCTTCTTTGTGAAATCCGTATTTTATATTAGAAAACAATTAAGATTCAAAATAGACTTCACAATAATTTATATTTATAAAAATATAATTTTATAATAACGACTTAATTAAATATAAAAAATTATTTATATCCGCACAAAATAAAAATATACATATATGGTATCTACAACTGTATATATGTATATATACAACGTATACGCTTTATATATATTTTCCACCGTATTTATAATATCAAATATAATTTTCTGTCGTTATTCTCAACTTAAATAATTTTGATTCAAATATTTCTCGTTTATCATCAAAAAGCGTGAGAAAAACGTTCGTACGTTTTCTTGCATCGACATCACGTACCCTGTATCTCCGAGTTATCAAAATGCTCATTAGCTATTATCGAGCGAAGAGCATAGGAAGGAAATCGGTTGCCGTAAAAACGTAGCCACTTTTCGCGCCTTATCAGATAAACGATTTCGCAGCGCGTTTGCAACCACGTTTAGTAAGTATGCCATTGCGAAATTCGAGGTCGACGATGACAAGCGCGAACGTACCAGTGAACTTGCAACAAAAAGAATTTTATCGAACGCGCTTATTACTTATCTGACATTTTAGTCGAGTTCAAACACCTGAGATAAGAACTGTGAAATGCCGGAGACCTTTTTTTGTTACGACAACGTTAACTTGCGACAAAACCGTCGACAGAAGAGAAATAAAGAAACTTCGTAACATACATCACAGAGATTCGCACTTCCAACGTCGATTGTGTCAACAATTGTTAGTATAATTCTTTATGTAAAAGGATTAAAATAAAGCTGCGAATGAATACGACGACGTCACAAGAAAGACGACCAAACCGTTGAGTTCTTATTCATTCAATGATATTCATTCAACTATATTCATTCAAATATATTCATTTTTTAAAAATTCCATTTTTTGTTACATGTAATATAAATTTACATCGAACTGTACATAAAATTTCATTTAAATTTAGATTAAATGTTTGTCTAAAATTTCATTTAGGCAAACATTGAGTCTCAAACGAGAGACAAATATTGAACCTATAAATATGTAACTTTTAAAGGGAAAAGTAATAATGTGCATGTGATATTTTTATATAAAATAACTTTTTTAGAAATGACAATGTGTTGCTTGTTTAAGTTAAACTCGCGAGTGAAGGTTAAAAATATCTGTCATTTAAACAATATCCGCCCACATCACACACAGTTTTCCAAGGGCTGTCTTAAGAACGTCCAGAGGACGTCCCCAGGACGTCCCTCGGACTGCTGTGTTGAGTGGGTAGTAAAGATAAAAGCATTTTATAAAAATATCATTTGCTGATTAAAATAAATGCATGAAGAGGAGTAATTGTTCGGACAAAAACCATATATCGTATCTGGAAGTGGCTATTTTTAGATATTCGATTTATTTTTGTGTTCAAATATAAATTGAATTTATTAGCGTGCCATAAAGTCGATATATGGTAGCGTACGATGCATATTTCGCCGTAGACACAGTTAAACCAGTAAACACAATGACGCTGTTATTTTCTTAACGTAGCTTTTCTCACAGCATCGCGAGTCTGATTGCACTGGCAGTAGTCAGGTGATTTTGCATCGACGGCAAACAGATCTCAGAACCATCTGGCGTTTGATAAAATGGTCGACAAACAATGAAATCCACATAAAAGTTAAAGTTACAAATTGTGAATTACACCTGTTACAGTTTTTAGAAATGGATGACAAAAACGGAATTTATGTGTCAATCAGCGTTTATAATTTGCAGTTTCGAATATCTTTAATTCATAATCAAGATATTTGAGACGCAGATGATAACCGATCGAGTTAATTTTCCATCAATCCTTTTTCGTAAAAAAAAGTCCTGTTTTCAGATCGTTGTTATTAATGTTATTATTGTTTGTTGATTTATTTCTTTAGAACAGGCCTGTCCAATTTGAGCTCCGGAGCTAAAACGCAATGCCATCAACGTAAAAAAATTCAATGTGAGATTTTAGAACTATAAAGGGTTGATAAGCGTTACTTATCCCTACAGCACAAAGTTGCATAAAAGTTGCAGTAACATTGCAGTAACATTGCATGTTACCACAATATTGCAGAGATTTTGCAGCGATATTGCTACAAATTCTGTGCTGCATGGATAGATGCGTATTTTAGAGTCCCCGAAATCTTACCCACATTGAATTTTTTTGCGTCAATAGCTTTGCGTTTTCGTTTCGGAGCTCAAATTGGACAGACCTGCTCTAAAGAAATAAATCAACAAACATTAATAACATTAATAACAACGATCTAAAAACAGGACTTTTTTTACGAAAAAGGATTAATGGAAAATTAGAGCTTTTTTACCTTTTATTTTGTATTAATGTTATTGTTATTGTTATTGAAAGAATAAATAACTCGTATTATTTCAAAGTCAAGCAAATTTGTGTCTTTACGAGATCAATTGTGTAAAATTTATTTAAAATCAGCGATAAGACGTATTATTGATATTCGATTATGCAATATATAATTACATATACATGAGTATGCGCATTCTTTGTGAAATAGTTTGACGTATGCAGTTCGAGTTATCAGCAATTTTATCAAGAATGTTTTCGAACGTAAACTGCTTAGCTAATAAAAGATGCACGACATACAACCGAAACTAAAAATAGCCGTTCTGGTCGTACACAATGTTTTTTTTCGGTCAGGACGAGTTTTGCGCAGACGTATCAGGATAAATTGTAAAAAGAACATTCATCGAGATTCTTCGATGGTTTACATTAGACTCTCCTTCTTTATATCAGACTAAAGTGAAATTTTGAGCACATTCACCACTTTCTAATACATTTTTATTAAATCTTATAGAATTTGCCTTACGAATATACAAGATGTTAAAAAAAAGCATTTATATGATATATACGTGCTGAGTAAAAAAGCTTTAGCAGAACATAAATCGAAAGCTCATCGTTTCTGAAATATAAATAATTTTGTATGTTAGTTATCATAACTAACTTATTGTTTCTTTTACGTGTTACATATACGTAAAAAAAGAAAAATTGATTAGTATAAGCACTAATAGCCTATTTAGGAGCTAGAATTACAGGTCCGATGTGGTGATCTCCCACAATGCTCATTAATCCAATCGTAACGGCTGATTGATGTCAATTTGCTGAGACTTCCGGTGAAATTTTTTATCATAAAGTGTATATGGAAATTGAATCAGAACATTTAGAATGCGATTTGTAAACACTGAGGTAAGAAGCCAATAAGTCAGTCATGTTACTAATATACAAAATTGTTTATATCTTAGAAATGGTTGAACTTCAGTAAGGATTAATTAATACAACTTGAAGAATCGATGGAGGTACATTATAAGACGTCAATTAAAATCCCTATAAAACTTGCTGCGAAGACTGGTGGCCACAAAATCGATATCTTATGATATGTGGGATTTATACTAATCAGGTTACTTGGGAAACGACACATGTCAATCACGTGAACACATGCTATCGCTCGTAAAGCACCATTCAGGTTGTGACTCCTATTGGAGAGAAGGTTAGGTACTTGTCCACTTCCTTCGTTTAAGGAAATTGCTTGTTCACGAGCATATGCATGTGCATGTGACACATATATATATATATATATACACACATATGCACTCGTGTAATTTTTATCACATAGAGGAGGACCGGGCTGTGAATAGATCGTCTTAATAAAGAATTGTTTGAACTCTACTGACAAACTTAGTTCATGGACGATTTCTTCAAAAAATATTTCAAAAACTTTGAAACACGTAATCCAATATCTTTTTTAATGCTCTATTTAGTAATTATAAAACTTATACGACATAAACCACTCATCTCATCGTTTGTTTCTGATGACGAAGGAAAGATAAAAAAAAACTTGTTATAACAAATTTCGTTACACATGAGGTGAAACAAAAAAGAAAAAATTATAATGAACAGAGTTGAACGCGAACTACGATGAATGGATCACGAGTTGTCTTCTGAAGATATGCATCGTCGCTTCGACGTCGCAGTTTACGTAGAGGCTGTATAAATTGAATTTACGTAGGACTTTACGTAGAAAAACCTCGAGAAAAGCCTCTATTATTCGCTCCGCTAAGTGCATAACAAGATAAAAGCGAATTTATTACGGTCCGTTCATGTCGATTGTCCCGAATGAATATTCCGGAATGAAGAAGACGAAATAACTGTGACAAACAATTGGGTCATATGAGTAAAGATACATACAAATATTCTAACAGAAGGCAGATACAAAGGCGACTTACGTCTCTCGAAGAAAAATTACGATGCGACAGAATCGTCGCGATTGGAGCGTTAACTAAAGACTTAATAGAGCAAGAAGTAAAAGTATTTCCACATTAGTATGTAAACGTCTCGAGAGATCGTCACGAGAGCTCATTCTTGCACGATATGTGCACGACGCATGTAAAATATGAGAAGGAAAAGAAAGAGTAATTTGCATTTTCTACAACATATCATATCTTCGAAGAAAGATGGCAATGAAAACGTTGGAAGTTCTTCCATTTTTTAAGTCGATTTTTTATACAAATTTATAGATTGGCATTTTAGATCCCTTGTTTCCGGAGAAAGTGGGACTTTTATGCACTATTTTATCGATTTATCTCCCCGATTATGAGATTGCACGACTTGAGCGACGATCATAAAACGATATCTCAATTGAGGACAATACGTGGGATTAACAGCACCGTATCACCCGGCCGCAGAAGTCGCCATTATTTTTCAAAATAAAGCCAGTCTGCTGTAAATTCTAACGGGATTATTACACAATTGAGGCTACGTAAACGTTATATCGTTCCAGTAAACAAGAATGGATTGAAATGGATTCGGATTTTCAGAAATACGGATTCACAAATGTTAAAATGAATGCTTTTCAACCCTGAATACATTTTTATTCATTTATAGGAATTGCACGAAGCAAATGTCTATGCCTTTTCAATCCTGAATGCATTTTTATTCATTTATAAGAATTGCATGGAGCATATCTCTATGTCTTTCAATTCAAAAATAATATCAGCTTTTTCTGTGCATCGTGAATACTGTTCAATTCAAAATTTTGAATAGAAAATGTAGTTTTTCAATTGCATCCAATTAAATCTAATTGAATCCAATTGAATCCAAAAAAAGTTTTCGCTATTTAAAATACGCATTCGGATAGACAATATTTAAATTCATTTTAATCCATTCGTTTACTGAAGTATCATCACGCACATTGCATATGCAAACAAATGCTTAATATAGAATATAAGTATCGATAATAAACGAGAGGAAAAAGAGCGATGGCTTTCTCGGCCGGGTTATCAGACCCCCAGGGAGTCGCCGGTATGTTTTCGTCTACTTATCTCTTCTGGCACTCAAGACAACAGGAATTGTTATTGACATTGAAATCTCGTCGTCGTGCGCACACGACTCCGTTTAAATCATATAGCGCAAGACAGAAAATCGAAAAAAGAAACGACTGTCATTAAAATCAGATCGAGTTACTATTACAATTGTCTTCTACGGCTTCCTTTATTAGTTCTCGCTTCATTTATCAATTTTATTTTGCTTTCAAATTGTATTGCTTCAATAAAAATTTATTTATCCAGTATTATTTTTTGCCGTCTCGTATAACTTCTTTTTCCTCATTATTCTAGAATTTTTATTTTCTTTGGCATATACATGCTAATAGTTTGTTATATACCAATGTATTCATACGCGTATTAATATGACGAGACACATTCAGTGTATTTATTGCATTGATGACCATCACGGCATTAACCTTTAAGTAAATAGGTAGGTAATTTTACGAAACACAAATAGGTAGAGATAAGGCGCTCAGAATATCTTAGACAACTTAATTTTATAATTATATTTTTCACTAGTGTATATTATATTACAGTTAAATTTACATTAGTTAATAAAATAGAGAAATGTAAAAATAATGAACTTTTACACTTCTGGATAATACTTTTTATTTTTCTTTTCCAGAACAATTTAACGTTTTTAATAATGGATTTTCTCATGTTATTTCTTAATATCATTTATTATTAAAAGCTCATAACCTTTTATTAAAAATTCATAACCCAGACAAAACATATTAAAACACAAATTTCAATATTTTGATACTAAATAATACCTTAAAACATAAAGTGCACAAATAATTATTATATAATTTAATATAAAATATTAAGTTGAGGATAGAACAAGTAATGAAATAAAAAATACAAAGAATTATTTCAAATTAATATTTTTTACAAAAAATGAATGTTTCAATGACAAAAATATATAAAACAGTGAATGTTTTAAATGACAGAAATATAAAATTAAGATACTTATAATAACAAAAGAAAAATAATACTTTTTATAACATCACACAAATTCTTCTTTAGAATCAAAATCAGATGGTACATAAGAGTGCTTATATTTTAGACAAATATTTTTCATTCTGATACACACATATAAACATTTTACATTTATGTACTACACAAAAACTTGAAAGAAAATTAAGTCTAAAAACAAAACACAAGTGAATAGGTGGAATATTGTTACCCTAGTACGCTCTGTTACTGTTTACTGTTTCATACTGCTTCAACGTCGATGAGCCACTGCCATCTCAATCTGTCAAGTAATTAACAATAAGAACGTAATAACTCTGTTGTCAATCTAAAAGTATGAAATATTTTAGAAAGACTATGTCTGGGGTGCTGTGATTATCCCATTTACCCACTTAAAGCGCGAACTTGACATTACGCCACGCCGTCACGTACCTACCAACGCCTCCATTATGATCGTCTCATTAAGTGGATCACACTGATAACGAGTTTAACATACTCGGACAAAGGCAGTTCCTTGAAGATATATTAGGTTTGATTCATATTTCTGGCTCATGCTTCAAGCATGCTAATGTTTAGATATTCTCTTATTAGAGTTTCTCAAGTCGAAAGTATTATTAGCGGCAAGAGAATTGTCTCTGAAAAAAATATTAAAAAATGCAACTTTCATATGAAAGATATCTCATTATTAAATCGATATACTTAATGAGAATAATTTATCATAAAGAAGAGAATTCATAAAACGATTTTAATATAATTCGATTCGATTCGTCGATTTCTTGAAAGAACATATTTAATTATCATAAGCGAAAATTAGGTCTTTTCTATTATGGTTTCACGATATTGCCTCTAAGTGCATTATATAATATACACTTAACGCTTGGTCTGTCCTTGGCGTTTTCATAATACAAGGCCAACGCAAAATTACAATTGACGTCGTATTGCGCGTCGGACGGAAACGCGATCAAATTTTTATCGACAACAAATTCATAGAAGTTCTGTGATATCGTATGCGATGATCGTCTATTATCGACAATAGTAGGCTGGTCATGTCAAATGTCGCGATGTGCATCCGCGATGAATATATGATATTCATCGCGGATGCGAATAAACATTTATATTTTAGTGCCTGGTTGTATTCGTAAATTTTTTCCAGTTTTTTCTATTATAGTAATAAATATATTATCTGAATTATTATCATTAATATATAATTGATATTATTATGTCATACAAAAGATATTAAGTAGATAAATAACAAGTAGATAAAAAAACAGTGACTTTTAACTTTTACTTTTTTGACCAGAAAAATGGTCGAAAACGTTATATTATACTTTTTTAAATTATACTTCTTTAAAAAAATAAAGAATAATTAGGCAATAACAACCAGCACTTATATGCTTCAACCAGGCTTATATGTTCCTTAACACTCTTATTGTTTACTTTTTTAATTGACAAATTTTTTTGTGCATTGTATCAGAATATATATTAATTATTATGACGAATGTATTACAGTATGTGTGCTTATTTTTACTCATAACACATTATACTAATGTGGTAAAATTCCAAATTGTAAAAATATCGTCGCTTGAATATCGGCTGTTATCGCCACAAAAAAAGATATAAATAATACATATGTCTACGTTGCACTTTGAATCGCAAAGTATTGTAAGTTCGAAGATAAATTTAAATCGATAATTTTAATTAATTTCGTAATAAAGATAAAACTAAATTTAGATAAAGCAAGAGATAATTTAAAAAATTAAAGCAATTAAATGTAAAAAGAAAGAAGTCTACTCGGTGCCAACTTACTTTTTTGATCCTAATTGAAAGGAAAAAGTTATTTCATCATATTCGCATAATGGAAGGAACGTGTCAAGAACTTCAAAACTTTGTTGAAATTTTGAAAATGGGATACTAACTTCAGCCGAGAAGAAAGCCGTGGTGATTTCTGAAATAACCAACTTAAGTAATGTGAAATGATTTGTTATCGCTATCACGGGAGCTAATGTGAAAGTTGAGAGATCGTGGCGTCAACGTACACAGGGGGTCTTCGATAAACTCGGCGACCCTTCGTTCTTACAGAAACTTTTGCGCGCAAAGAGCAGAAACGTATGTACAACTTTTGGGTCTCTCTGGATGATGAAACTCACAGTTTATTAATGAAATATAAAGACAGAAAAGCAAAACAAATTGAGTCAACGACCATTGTAAATAACTATTACTTTAACTGCGTCTCGCGATTTGCGAATCTTTTTCTTCCTCTCTTTCAGATATGTATAATTATGCTCGATTTAAAAAAAGAGGATAGAAGCCACAGAATAGGAATTCCTATGAATTGACTGGTTCACGTATATTATCAAACTCGATCGCGTACATGTGTAAGGAGAACCACAAGGAACATTCATGCATGCGTAATTTAATCTCCTGAGTTTGAACTTGTCTGCTTTTTAGCATAATATTCTACATTGGAATTTTTAACATTTATAATATTTTACATTGCGATTTTTAACATTTTTCCTTTTTCCGTATAATATGGCAAACGATCATATGGATAAGGCTATAAGATGACTAGCAGTGCGACATCTGTCGTTTTTTAATCATCTTTTCGTTGACTATATTCTTTCACTAAAAGATATCTTTATAACAATTTAGTCATCTTTTAGTCATCTTTTAGACGACTTTGTGCTCTCTAGGTTTTTTCATATTGGTAAAAATAATTGCCAATAAGAAAATGCAGTACTAAAAAGTTGATAAAAAATTCTAAAAAAATTCTTAGAGCTCTATATCTAGCGCACTCTGGTAGATTCGGAGATGAATTAAAACCAAAGAGAAACCTGAGAGTGGACATCCTGGTCTTTTTCGTGTACTAAACCTCGTAGGATAAGGTCCACGTTTTTATGGTTCTTTTCTATACTATTACGTTAGACAAAGACGAACGATCAACTTTGATTATTCGTCCTTATCTAATCCACGTAATAGTATAGAAAAGAATCACAAAAATGTGGATATTACCCTACGAGGATTGATACACGAAAAGGCCAAGATCTACCCTAAGGTTTTTTTCTGATTAAAGTCAACATGGCGTCTCGCGCAAAATTCAAATGATTTCTTTTAAAATACATTTTCATGAGTCGCTCAAACTAGCCATTTTAGCAACAAAAAGGATCGCATGATCAAAATTGACATTTGATATTCGTCAATTTTGACTACATAATCCTTTTTGTCACTGAAATGGTCGATTTGAAGCCACTCGTAAAAATATACCTTCATGCTAAACAATGCTAAACAATTTTATATTTTATTTTAAATATTTGAAAGTAATATTCTTATTTCAATTATATATTTGAATAAGATTATACAAACATATATACATAATTAAAATTTAAAAATATCCATCAAATATTTAAAATAAAAAATAAAGTTGTTTAACGTCGAAGCAATTTTCTCTCTTTTTAATTATTTATATTCTAATAATTACATACATAACTAAAATTAAAAAATTGCTTTTAAATAAAATATATTTTGTATGTAATAATAATAAAATAAAAGTTTTTTTAGATTTAATATTAAACAAAATAAAAATAGTATTAAAATATATTTGAAAGAGAATATGAAAATCAAAATCAAAATAAAGAAAAATAGAAATTTCGAAATATATATTACAAAATATATATTACAACTTAACAAATTGGCTATCTGCCAATTTATTAAGAGCAAGAAGAAAAGAAAGTTTTTCACATAATAAATGTAATCGAATATAAGTACAATATAAAATTAAAACAAGACTAATATATAAGAAAAATATATAAATATGAATTAAACATAAAGTTACTCGATGCACCCTGTTCTTATTCATAACGAAGCTATTCGGTGCGAACAAGGTACGTAACAAATATTAGATAATATTAGATATTAAATATAAAATATTACATATTATTTTTAACCCAAAAATTATTTAGAATATTTATTGTATTTCTTAAAATAAAATCTTCTGCTGCATTTATACTATTATTTGGATGTAAAATGCCTTGTAATATTTTTCTAATATCTTCAAAATATTTTGTTATTATGAAATCGACACATTTACAAACTATAATTTTCTTCAACAACATAATATCACATTCTAAAAATTCAAAATTAATATATATGTCAATAATTTCTCTTTAATATTTATATTTTGAAAATTGTGCCAAATATGAAATAATCGGCACATAGAAGTAAGTAACACGAACAATTGTAGCAATGCACAACTCATTTTGATGTAAAATATTAATATTTAATTGTATATCTCTTTCTATTAAGTTCACACTTTATTCGATTATATCGCTACGTTTTACACTCCAGAAAAGAGATTGTCAAGATTATTTATCTAATCGCTTGTAAGATATATAAGGCATAAATAAAGTATACAATGACTTGACGAGAAATTACAACGAGATATATGGCTGTGTACCAAAATTCATTGCCAGTGCTGAAAATCTATAATGTACGCAATGTAAACTGTAGACTTTTGTTATCGCTAGCAGTGAATTTTGGATACAGCCATATGGAAAATTGGGCACGAAATTCGAGCAGACAAATCTCTAAATTAATCAGTAATTATCTCGAAGAATGGACGTTACTCGTTTTGTTTTTACGGTAATATCTCGGCAGCAGGGAACATTTGTGTCGGTGTGCACTCGTACATTCGTAAGTGGCCACGCGCCGTGCTCGGATCGGACCGGCGCGGCGCGTGACCGATGCGTGCGATAACGCGATTCCGACGATCGTGACGCGCGTGTAAATTTTAGTGTACACGACACAAAATTCGCGTGTGGATTCTCACGGATATTCAGATACTTAACATACTTAATGAGTAATAAAGAAGAGACAGCACGTTCTAACGCAGAGATTGCTCGCACTTTCATTTGTCGATCTTTGCTCGGCCGCGTGATATGAACAAATTAACGATGACACGGCGACGGAAGTGCTACATTTGCAAAGCGAAATCTTTTACGTAACGGAATTTTCCTCGCATACGGTCATTCGGATCTAATTAATCCGAGATTCTTTGTCTTTGTTTGTTTGTTTGTAGGAATCTTTTCAAGGGAAAAAAGTCTATTTTATGATAATTAAAAGACATTTATTAAAACGTGACTGAAAAACAACACAACTTTGACACGTTAAAACGAAATAGCTCTTAAATTTGAAAACTATTTGGGTTGTATCTGAGCTTTGTCTAGATTCGAATAAAAATATGCGTGAATTTTGACATGAAAAAAATTAAGTTAGTATACATCTCTCTCTCGTTAAATATTATTTCTCTAAACCTTTACCTTAGTAGCAATTTATCAACGATACATTCGATGTTATTATGCTATTAAATGTTAGGGATAGGTATATTGAGCCAATATTGGATCAATATTATACCAATAAATTGTGCTACTAGGGATTAGATAGAAATTGTGCTACTAAACTCTCTTTTCGATTCAGTCATAACTGTATATAGACATAAAAGTATCAAAACGAATCTCGAGAGAAAGTATAATTTCTATAAAATTATATATTAATATTTGTGAAAAATCAAGGGCGAGCGTTAATTATGATTACTGTTATATTATAAGTTACTTAAACTTTTAATATATATAACATATATATATATACTTTATATTAATTTTATAATTATACAAAATTAATATTATATAAAATTATATAAAGTTAATGAAGTATATTAAAAATATAATTTTATTATTTTATAGATACAAAATTTTCTGATCATACATTACTTTTGCTACTACTATTTAATCCCATTAAAACGAGAAGCGAAAAAGGTGGAGAATCATAATATTTTTAAATAGACTCATTTCGAAAGTCATGGATTCAATTTCGCGGAATCAATTCTCGGTGTTGATTACGTTAACAATCCGCCTACTCTTTGCATATTCTCGCTGCTGCGATAATCCGCGATCTTCTCGCGGAGATGAATCAGCGCTCAGACAAAAACGAGGATCTTCTCGGAAGAATCTCACGAGAGATGTGGCGTTCCTTATCGTTGTTGCTCCACCGTCTGCGCCTCGCGACTCTATTATTATATTATACTAACACGCACGACGAAGGGCACGAAACTCGATCTACGACAAAATTGGATCTGTGACGGCTATCGCCTTTCTTCCCGAGAACTCGACGTGTGTCGGAACTGATGCCGGTGGTGGTGGTGTTAAGTATACGTCTCGCACGTGCACTAATCGTGCAGATAAAAAATATCTTTTGCTATATAATAGAGAAAGAGGGAGGACAGAGAGATGCTCCTCTCTCTCTGCCGCCACCAAAGTCCAAATAGTACTATTTGTATTCTTTCACAGGTTCATTATATTATTGTGATAAGAATTGACGAAGTTAACAATCAAAAGAGCGAATTAGTGTTAATATGATATAGTTAATATTAAATATAATCAATTAAAGAAAGAATTATATCGTATATAATCATGTATATTTTATTTCATAACTTTAGTTATTTAAAAGAAAAAAAAATATATACGAGTATATATACTTATATTTTGTATATTGTACATATATTCTTTTAAAAATAAAAGTAGCAAATAAAATATACGATTTTATATACGATCAAATATAAATAAAAAAATAAATTATCATATATATGCAATATATTTTTGTTAGACACAAGACTAAAATTAGTATAAATTATATTTTTATTATATATACACAATATATATAAAACTTGATTTCTGTATACACTAAAAACAGTCTGATAATAATAATTAATTCTACGTGATAGTTACTATAAAGCTTTGATGAAATAATTTTAATTAAATGTTCGATTAATATAACCAAAACCAATTAACTTTATTTTTCTAAATATTACCTGTTACTTTTTTAACGGTTGGTTACTATTATTATGTTTAACCAGTTTAACCTTCAAACCGTACACCTCCCTTGAGCACTTAATGGTACACAGGTGCGAATTGGGATTTGACATTTTTAATTACAAGTCTCTCTTGAGGATTACAACAGAAATTTCTTTAAAACCACTTTTTCCTGAGGTATAATTTTCTCACAAATCTAATGGTATCACTCAAATTTAATGAAAAGTATATTTAATATCCTTTTTATCCCTAATATCATATTTAATGTAGTGGGGATAAGCTGTGGCAACTATTCATGCGCAACTGTCAGCAAATTGAAAATTTTCGTGGTGCTAATTTGCATTAGTGTACGGTTTGAAGGTTAATAATATTTATTAAATATTGCACCAATATATTAAAAATACATTTAGTACTATAATCACCAGACTTTTTTTCAGTGATGTTGAGAGGAATCGTATCTACTATTTATTTGTGCAAAGGATGGAAATAAATAAAAATCATTGTGTTTTTTAATATATCGAGATATCGACATTTGTAAGCTTATGGAATATAAATGTAGAAAGTGGAACCAATTCCTTTTAATTTATATGCTTTCTACAAAATGTCATTATCGCATGACTGCATTAACGGATGAATTGAAATATCACGATCTGTTGGACTTCTATAATAATGTTGCGTATAAAAGAATGTACGATCGTTGAACAAAAAAAAATGATTTATTCAAATCAATATTTTACTTTTTTGTTCAGATATATAGAATTGGACAAAACATATCAATTAACGATCGTCTGTTTTTTTGCAATATCATTGCCCCCACCAAGTTCTTCTTTGTCTATGTTTCTCTAATTTTCTTAATTAAGTTCTTTATTCTTCTGAACACGATTTAAATCGTGTTATGTAATATAAAATGATGATATTCGGGACGGACTCCCATAATCTCGACGCTGATACTTTTTGCTTAACCTTGAGACGTGTCTAAAAATATAACATTTAACACTGCATGATTGTACAACATACGTGCGTTATTTTAATAATTATAATATAACGTACCTCTTTGTCATCAATCAATCCAATTGATAATTAAATAATAAATAGATAATTAAAGGATTTTTATATAAAGGACTTTATAAGTTAAAATAATAGAATAATAGGACAAATGAAAATCAAGCATTGTAGTTAGTGTGCATAAACTCAAATTTAAAATATATTATTATTATATTAACTTAAATTAGGTATACATTATACAAATAAGAATTTGTTTTGGGCTCAATTTCGAGCCGTTTTCAACTTCGAAAATCATACTAGTAGTTACATTGTTCGATAATGTTGTATACGCTCACATGAATTCCAGTGAGAACCAGGGATGCCGAAAAGGTAAAATATATGAAACGTTCGGATTCCTATTTGTAATCTGTAATTTAAATTAATGATAACACAATATGTGAATTTTAGTTTATGCGCACCATTATAACTACAGCATGTAATTCTTACCTTCACTATTGTTCTATTATTTAAACAATAGGAATAATGAATGTCTAATTACCAATATTTTTCTAAACTGTTATGTCTTATTGTCTCATTTCAAAGAAACGGGAAAGAAGAGAAAAAGTTATTGAATTTTCCCACCGTAGATTATTTACAGAAAGCACAAACTGTTCTATTCTTTTTAAAACAGCGTCGCCGTTTGAAGCTTAATATTTCAAAAATAATCGATAATAATAATAATAATAATAATATCGTTCAACTTCTATAATGTTCAGCCGCCCCATTATAATCATTATTTCGTTGCAAATTAAAGCGGATTCGAGGCGGGTTTAAAATAAGGGTCTAAAATTAGGCTAACAATAAAGAATGCCGCTGGCGACTCAAAGCGATTAGAAGCCTTAGAAATCAGAGTGTGTGCCTACCTTTACTAATGTCGATTTTGGCATCCGCGAGAGCTAGGCAATGCGCGTCGCGGAGGACATTCCGCACTGTATTCGGCTTAGGCGCAAAGTCTGGATCATCCGCATCGAAGGACACGCTTTCCTCAAATTCCGTCAACGTTGTAGCCTCTGTCACACTTCGTCGATGCATCGTGAGAACGAAGAACACGATGCGGATACCTCGGGCTGTCTAAAACATTGCGGGCAAGCAAGCCGTAAAAATACATATCATCCATACTTGCGGAATTGTAAAGTTCAAAATCGTTTTGCTACGGGTTTTCATTATGACACGGAGGACTACATAAAATATCACATATGTGCACACTTTTTATCGTGTATAACTCTAATTATTCGAGTACTCAAAGTTGGATACAAATTCACTGAAAAAAGTCTGGTGATAAGTAACTACCAGACGTTTCTTATTTAGCGTATTGGTGCAATATTTAATAAAAATTGTCGAACAAAATAATAATTAGAAAAGTAAGATAATACCCACAAACAAAACACAAACTGATAGTAACATTACATCAATGTTATAATTTTTTACTCAACAATATAACTGTATATACAACTTATATTACATATTATATTATATACAACTGTTATATTATACAACATGTTATATTATATTTATTGTATATTAGTAAATATATATAGGAAATTATAATATTGATGTAATGTTAGTTTGTATTCCGCGGAATATTAAAAAAATTAAAATTAAAGTTTAATCTCCTATACAGCACAGATGATCTCAGCAATATTGTAGCAATATTACTGCATTCTAGTAATAAATTGGAGCAATGATGCGCCACAAGCTTCTGTGCTTATGGTTTATATTAACCAAACATTTGGTTGCAATTAATTTACTAAAGCTTTAGTAATTATTTCATTTAAGCTTGATTATTATTACCAAACTCTTTTTCAATATGCATTTTATGCCATCCGTCACGATGCAATCATTTTGACTCTTTTGCCGAGATCAAACTAGCAGTAAGCAACCTGAAGTTGGCGGTATGTCGCGCGATTACAGGATTATACAGGGTGTTTCCAAATTAAATGGCAAAACTTCGGGAGCGTGTAGAGGAGTAAAAAACTAAGAAAAAAAGTCCTATAGACATATGCTCCTTTTTGCTTTGTTTCGCAGGAAATCACGAAAAAAGAAAAAAATATATTTAATTTATTATTTTAATTATTTTATTTATAAACTTTTTAATGAAGATTTTGTTCGAAATGTGCACCTCTTGCAGCAATACAAGCATTGCATCTGTCAAACACGGCTCTTGTAGCAGCCAGGCACTGTTCTTGCGATATTCTGTTCGCTGCAGCTACGATACGATTTCTCAAATGTTGCTCTGATTGAATAGGCGAAGAATAAACTTCTTAATTTCTCTGAAACGGAGCAAAAACGAGCATATGTCTATAGGACTTTTTTTCTTAGTTTTTTACTCCTCTACACGCTCCCGAAGTTTTGCGATTTAATTTGGAAACACCCTGTATATGCAAATTGCGTAGCGATAATAATTATTACCTGTAATCTACAACGATAATGCGAATGTGTATCACGTCGACATGTTCAGCTCAACTTGTCGTTGCCGTCACCTTCGCGACATTCACTATCGATTTCATGAAAGATTCGGAAAGCCGTTCTCTTTTCTCTCTCTCCTTCTTTTTCGTTGATCTGCACGCGACGACAAGCAGTGGTCGACTGACACCTGATGTACGTTATCGCGCGGAAAAATCGTCATGAATGGCCTCGCTGACGAATGGCGCGCGGCCAACTTCAAGACGATGTCATGACGTTCAAAGACATGAAATTTAGTCGCTATTCATCTTTCTTTCAAGGATTTGCGATTTGCAAGATCGATAAGAATAACTTATTCGTAAATCTATCTTTTTTAAAAATCTCTTCAAGTTCACGTTTTGGTAACAAAAAGATTATTATGATAGCTTCGTGGCTTTATAATGCACATATTGTCGTATTGTTAATGTTGTTACCAACAATTGGCACACTCTGAGACGCTACTGCGTATTTTAATTTTTCAAAATTTTCAGAAGGAATTGTAGTATGTCAGGCTGTGGGTGAAGGAAAGCAATACACCGAAATTATTAAATAAATTCTTTGCATTACATATCCAGACGATAAAAAGTGTCTAAAATCTAAAATCACTAGTGTCTAAAATCGGTCAGTGTTTAAAATAGACACTTTTTATCGTCTGGGTAATGCAAAGAATTTATTTAATAATTTCGAAACGTACACTGCGTTGCAGGCGCACTCTGATGCGAGGTTTACAATAGAAGTTGCAGCGGTCGTAGAGTCTTAAGTCGTAGAAAATTAACCAATCACAATCAAATATGAAAAAAATAATCGACTCTGATTGATCAATTTTCTATGACTTAAGACTCTACCGATGCGACTTCTATTGTAGCCCGCATAAGACGCTACTGCGGTCTTCTTACTTTTTGAAAATATGAATTTTTCAGTGACACTGTAGTATGTCATAATGTGAGTGGTGAGAAAGCAATACATATCGCATGTAATACAAAGGATTCGTTTAATAAAGTAACTTCAGAATGTATATCATATTCTATGCGCTCGTCAACGACTGAAAATCACAATTTACAGAGTCGCTTGGTTAAAAAAAAACCAGAAGAAAAAGGATCTTATCTTACAAGCTTGTAAAAAAATCTTACAGAATAGAAAGAAAAATAGCCAATTTTGCTTCTATATATGTATATAAGCATTGCATATATTTCATACAAAAATGACACATCTTAGTTACTACTTCTGTGGAATTATGCAAAATTCAACGATTAATAATATATCTTACATATTTGATAACATTAAATTGATTGAAAAGCTTGCATATGTCTTTTCCTGCTATTATCTTTGTTATTCTTTATATAGAGTCATATGAAAAATATAAAAGATTTTCTTTGGTCGATAAAATATTCTTCTTATTTTATTAGCATATTATAACTAATATATAATTAACAAAAAATATAAATGCTTAGACAATGTACTGTTGTTTTAGAATTGTCTATATTACTTTAATATAATCTAAATTATACTGTATTCTCACAATCAGTATGTAATCAGGACGCGTAACGAAAGAAAATTATATATACATATATGTATTATATGTATATATATATAAATTTCTTCTTTAAATTTATCTTCTTTATTATCTTTAAACAATGTTACTATATTTTTATTTTATCGCGAAAAAAAGAATACTCGTAAAAACTGAATTGCAAAGATCTTTGTAACATCTAAAATATTAATATTATTAAAATATTAATCTATTAACAAAGAAAATAACTACGCAGCTGGAACACGAGATTGTACAAAAATAATTTATAAGTAATATATCAATTATAGTACATATTGTACTGTTATGTATTGGATGCGTTTATCCGTTCTTCGTACGCATTCCAAAGTTCTTTTTTGTATTCTAAAGTGGCCTTTAGATAACCGTTATGTGCCTCCGTGATACCCCTGCCAACGACTGCTAAATCAGCTCCCGCATTAATAACCGATTGCGGATCGTTGTATTGCTGGCCTAGCCCGTCTACACTTTTGGCAAGCTTGACACCAGGTGTCAACTGGAGTAATCCAGGTTGCGCTGAGAGATTGGATTGGCATACGAATCCTACCACCAAATCGGAGGCTTCCTCTGCCATTAAAACTGCATTCTTTAGATAATCACCGGTCGTCAATGCACCTTTACACGACATCTCGGCGACTAAAAAAATGCCACGGGGCTCAGTGATATTATCTAAACTTTTCTTCAGTGCGTCAACGACAGATGCCCCTGCTATCGGATGTACCGTAATCAAGTCGGCCCATTCGGCTATCTTATAAAAGCCGTGTCTGTATTGTAACGATACCGTGTTGCCGATATCGCCAAACTTGCGATCCTCCATCAATAAAAATCTGTGCTGCTTCGCTAGTTCTTTGAGTCGAAGAATAAAGTTTTCGTTAAAGTCTTCTATAATATCTACGTGAGTCTTCAGTACGGCGATATAAGGTCCCGCTATGTTTGCTAATTCCAAAATCGCATCCATTTTCGTTAGGTCTGCCGCCAAACAAAGATTAGTTTGCTTTGATTCCATTAGTTCCAATAGTTTTGAGGCCAATGAATTTGTTGTTAATTTTGCGCGTTTACTGTATGACAGTTTCAATCTGTCATCTGGCACACCTATAAGCAACAGATATTAAGTTGATAAAATTACAATAATAATAAAATGTGTTATATACTATATATATATATATATATGTATACACACATCTATTCATATATATTTACAATAGAACTTTGTTTACTTGAATATGTCAAAGGATAAGAAAGAATTATCTGACAATCATGGTTCAGATAACAAAGGTTCATTAGCTTTTCTCTTTATCAGTGCTTACATTAGTCCTGATAGTAAAAGTTGAAGTTCAGAAAACAGGAACACTGAGCAAGTCGAGCTCTCGAGCTCCTATTATCTGGCGCCATATTCTGATAATAACTCGACTATGAGTTTGTATATTTGGGACTGATTGTGAGATATTTGAAATTTGTTCATATAAATGGAATGCAGATAAACAGAGTTTTATTATACTCTATACATATAAGCATATAAGTCATAAATTAGAATGTAGTAACATATAAATCATAAAATATATGTATTACAAATAATTTACCTTGAACAGAAATGCTCGGTGCCCGATTTGCTACCAAATAATTATCAACATCTTTGACTGTTTCAGGTGTGATCTTTCCAGCCTCTAGAAGATACTTTATAAGCTGCGTAATCATGAACAAACTCTTAACTTTAATCTCGTGATTTTCAAGATTCTTTTTGCCACCTTGCTGCCTATCGATTAGCACATAAGCTTCTGTCACATTTAGATTTTCCTTCTTCAAGACATCAACGGTTTCTAGAATACTGCTGCCACTCGTAATAACATCCTCAATAATCACGCAGTTTTCACCAGGTAAGAAAATACCTTCAATTAACTTCTTTGTGCCATATGACTTCGCCTCTTTTCTCTTCATTAACATGGGAATATTCTCTTCTACTGATATCAGAGTAGTTAATGGCAATGCGGTATATGGGACACCACAGATTCGAGACACTTTTGCAGGATCGTCCACCAATGTCCATAGAGCTTTTGCCAATTTCAACTACGATAAAAAAATAAACATCATATACATTAACATGACACATAAGATCGAATTTCGCTAAACTTCAATTAACTTAATTGACAAACCCACTTACAGCAAAATTTTTGATTGTATAATCTATTGTCTTTAATTTTTTTCTATATATCAAAAATTAACATTTTCATTCATCTTAAAAAAAGTATTATTACTTAATAAGTTAACTATAGTCAAGATAATCTTATATTATCCATTTCTCTACCAATGTAGATTAATTTTGATCTCGGATCAATTTACTTTTCATCTTTTCCTAGTTCTAAAAATTAGAAAAATATGAAGAGTAAATTTAATCAAGATCAAAGTTAATTTACATTGGCAGAGAAACGACATATAAATCAAAATGCTCATATATAATTACCATTAATTTCGGATGAGAAATCACCATACGCAGATCAAAGTATACCGGCGTTGTTAGACCAACTTTTGTCTTGAACTCTCCGAATTTCACAGCTTGTATATCATACAGCTCAACGGCCAATTCTTTCAAAAACGCTACCATTTTGTCTGTAATCATAGCGACGGTTGATTAAAATAAATTTCCACGTTACACATTTGCCGGTGGCTGTAAGACAAGTAGTTAAAAAATTTTAATGTCATCAAACATCATCAAACATAACCTTTGTTTTTTACGATTCAGAGAGTCACTTTTTCGTCTTCTATGTTGATCTCGTCTCGACACTCGAACTACTTCGTACTCGAAGATGATCAGTACGACAATTTGACGAGTCTTCGTCAATTTATACGTGCACCAAACTTTTTCAAGAACGTCACGTGACTCATGTGTGTTCCCTGTGTCCAGTACTGTCTCCTTCTTGTGAATTGATAGCTCCCGCGATACGGTCAGTATCCAATGTGTGTTCAGTACTGTGAATGGAATCGTCCACTAGGATACTAAGCGCCTCTATGGCCGGTACAGTCAGTTCTAAATTGTGGGGTTCCAGAATTATTCTTTTCAACTGAACTTAGGTCTGTTTTTTATTCCTACATTAGAACTCTCTTTCTCGCTTTCTTCGTCAAATATCAAACATATCTATCTCACTTTAAATTTCAAAAGTATAAATGTTTCATGCATGAATATGTATAAATATGTATAAACATACATAACACGTATAAATATTCATGAACATATATAATTATATGTATATGAAATATGTCCATGAATGCTCATTACATCCTTCTTTCTTTTGTAAAATTACTGTTTAGTGTAACAGATCAATAATAATAATAATGTGAAAAAAAACATTAAAAATAAAGGATAATTTTCGCACTATTTGTTTTTAAAAAAATCAAGTTTGGAGAAATGTAAAAAAATTGCTTATATAAAATACATCACTTTTTCTTTTGTAAAATTACTTTTTATTGTAATAAAAATAATAATAATGATGCGAAAATCATTTCTTCCCTCCCTTTCTTTCATTTTTGATATATGCATGAAATATTATTGAAATTATTAAAATGACTAAATTATTAAAAAAGATTAGATTATTATAAAGGAACAGGAAGCAATGAGTTATACAATGTAGTATTACATTTACAGTAACACAAATATATTTTATTTTTATTTGAAAACAACAAACATATCTCTAGAGATCGCGGCGCGATCCTCGCGCGATCGCAAAATGCATACTTTGCAAGTGTCAATGTGTGTTATGTGTTTGTGCGCGTTGGACATTCTGTATCTCATTAATACACCTGCTCAAGTATGCTAATAATATTAATAACCACGACCTCCCCTGACTTCTTCGCAAAAACGAATAGCGAAATATACATACGAGATATTCACATAAAATTTAAAGAATGAAATGAAAATTCAATAATAATAATTATTATAATTTTGTAATGTTTTTTTTTTCAAACATATCTTAAGTAAGTTTCTTTTTATTTCCAAATTGTATTTTCTAAATATTTTAGTCGATTACGATCGCTTTTCACTTTTTGTTTTCCTATTATTTATATAATTTTTGCACACAAATCAGCATATAATTAATAATTGCGAAGATAAATGAAATCTTAATAACTGTAGATGTCAACATTCAACTGATAACAATCCCTTTAATTAATTATCATCAAAAATACGGCTATATAAATTATTATGAGACATGGGAAACCTCATATTCTATATGTATGTAATAAAAATTTTATAGAATGCAAAATATAATGCAATTGTAAATTAACTAAATACGAGAAGCGTCACTTGATGGTCAAAGATAGATGTTGAACTAATATACGTATTCTTATTTAAATGAATTTATTTCAGAAATATGATTGCGCGCCGTTACTGTCGGACTTTCAACGCAATCCATCTAAAACATTAATAATCCCTCCAAATTTAATCTTAAAAAAAACTGTAATAAACTTATTGCGAAAAATATTACTCGGCTGGCGCTGAAAGTTCGAGAGCAACGGCGTGCAATCATATTTCTGAAATAAATTTATTTAAATAAAAATACGTATACGTATCAGTTCAACATCTAACTTTGACTGTCAAGTACCGTTTCTCGTATTTAATTGATGTACTTACATAAAACGGTCTTAATTCCAATCTTATTATTTTAAATTAAGCTGTGCATCTACATGAAAGTTTTTTCCTTTTTTTATCTGGAGCTTGACAAATACTTGTATTTATAACAAAATTGTGGATATGTATCTAAAACCTTTATAGTTTTTTGAAGTAAAAATATTTGGTAAAAATGGTCACGGAAAAAACAGTTTTGTGGAAATATTTACATATTTAACTAAATACAGATCTGAAAATAATTACGCGCGTTGGATCATTAAAATTAATATATAAGTCGTTCAAAGCACGATGATAATGTAATGCTACAAAAAGTTTCGACATTTTAGTAACTAGTTTAAGCGTTCAATTGAAGTAATAATTATTTTGATAGTCCAACATAATTATTTTTAGATCTATATTTAATTAAATTTTTAGATAGTTCAACATAATCGTTCTTTCTGTGTTCATTTGTCATTGTAGTGTTCATTGCCTTCACTTTTGGTTTGTAGGCCGTTACATGGTAAGATAAAACTATCTTGCAGTATTTTGGCTATTAAAAAATCTATTAAATTTATTAAAAAATCATTATAATAATCTTCTGTCTTCAAGGCTTATCTTAAATCTGTCTTCTGCGGATTCTTCGTATCATTGGGCCGCCAGTGCGTTGAATTTTTTATAGTATCATCGACTTGTTAATAATATAAATTTTTCAAATTAATCCAAATTGAGTTAATGTGCATAGATCCTCAATACACAAGTCGTTCTTTGTTGCCTTAATATTAAGAATCCTTGATTCTATATAGAATGTCGCACAGTAATTTCTTCATTACATTAGCTGTTCAAAGGAAGAAACGTGTATGACTAAATTCATGACTTGTAAATTGCATTTTAAACGTAAAACCGCATTTGAATTATAAATCTACTTAAGGTTACATATTCAAAATAACCTTTGCAAGTTCCGGACATACGGTATTCACAATCGTTTCTTGATTAATAAGTATTTCTTGTTTATGTATACTTACCCGCAAAAAATCCGGGTTTCTACTGTTAGTATTAAAAAATGTAATAGAAATATGTTACTGGATTACAAAAATTTACTAAATGCCCCAACTAGGATAGTTTCTTAAAAAGAATATATAATGTATATTTAAATAAATATTCATTGAGAAACAATTGTAATACCATCCATTGTCTACTTTTGCTCCGAACACGTTATACGTCCATAAACTTTCCATGTGGAATCCGTATATTACATTCGATTAGATTAAATAAGTCACTATTCTACACTATCTTTTTTTCCTTTTTTTCTCAGCTCAACGCGTTTTTGTGCTTTTGCTTTGAGCACGAACCTAACGCTTTCAGACTCTAACGCTTATAAGATCTAAGTACAATTATAATATAATTAATTTCAATTCTCAATGGCCAAGTCGATTGGACTCTAATTTGATATAATAATAAATTTTCTACTCCACTACTAGTTTTTCCCCAAAATTCGTATATAAACCCTGCTAAAATTACGCCGATCATTCCTGACGCAACCGGGTGGCCGCAACCGAGACATACATATTTATTAGATACTTTTGTAAAGAAGTCCATTCCTATTTTTAATATAATATTACTTTACATTAATGAGTTTGGAGTTGTCCTAACGATTGGTTTATATGATTTTTATACATTGGATGAGAGATGAATATATGAATATGTATAAATTTTAATTGTTAGTATTTTAGTATTTTAATAGCGTTATGTCTGTGTGATAAATATAGATCCTACTGAGTTCGGTTGGCCACCCACGTTCCTATTATAATTTAACTTATCAGAAAATTGTATCAAACATTTTTCAAGAAATTTGTAAAAAATATGTAAAAGAAACTGACGTGTTCTAATGCTGATTTTAATGATATATTAGAAATAAAATCTTAGTATGCAATTGATGGCTTATGGCTTATAAGAAAAAATAATAAAAATAAAAAAATTATTTTAATTATTTAAAAAATTATATATATAGATATTCTTCTTTTCTTTATAATAATTTAAGTAAATGATAAATAATTTCAATAAAATTGATTATTTTATTTTTATGTAAGTATATATATTAAGTTAATATTTAATATTTGGAACAATAAATATGTCAATAGATATAACATTTAATGTCCAAGATCCGCAAAGTTAATTGACATTTTAAGTGAAACAATTTATATAAGAACTATAATTAATTTTTACTTAATATTTTATATAAGATTTCAAATATCGTTTTATATAATTTATAATAATAACACTTACAAAATTGGTAGAAGAGCACGTCAGATTCTTTGTGCTCTCTTAACATTGTCTACAAAAAATCGTTATTCGAAAAAGAGAAGAACAAACGGGTGATTTCTGATTTCGTTGAGAATTCATTGACAACAGTTTTTATCGTTAAAAGAAATGTTACTTTCAATGTCGGAAGTAAATCGTTATCGACAAATCTGATGTTTTGCCCTATAAAAGAGATCTTACGACTATTCGTTTATTTATCTAATTTGAGGAAAATTGTTGCATTGAGGCCTCTGTACATTTGGCGCATCGTCAGCGTTAATATTATTTTTAGGAATTATCAATCAATTTTTACGTGTGTGCGTTAGTTAAATATTCCTTCTGAAATCGTCGTTAAAAGTGTATTTTGATGGAAAAACTATTATGTATTTTGTGTTTATAATTTCCTCGTAATTAGTTGAAACGAAAAATTTTTATATAGTATATATATATACATATATAACGATGCTGACAAAAATATTTCTGTTAGCATAATAACAATCGAGATTTATCAATTAATATTCAGTGGTAGAAAAAATTACAAGTAAATGTGAAATATTTCTAAAACGGCTACATAAAATAGACATCTAAGTTGCACGAATAATTACAGACTGTGCCTCAACAATAACTATCGTAATACAATAACAAATTCCGATAATATCGTAATAGGATTAATAATTTAATAATTATTTTAAGTCTTGTGCTTTAACGACTGTTACATAACGGTATATTGTTCTTTGAAAGACAAAGTTTAAATATATAATTACGTCCAAATTATATAAATTTAAAGCATTAAAATATGATACGTTAAATATAATATATCTAATAATTTCAGCTGACGATTTAGCAAAAAATAATATTCGTTAGTCTGATAATCATTATACAATAGTGCAATTCTTAAAGTTCACAAACTAGCATATATAAGTGGTTCTGTAACATCTTTTAGCTATTAGACTCCTCAATTTCGTATTCTCAAAAAGCTGAAAAATAAATACCTGTTCCGAAGAATATTTGGTTTATATAAGTAATTGATGTTAGTTATTGATGTTAGTTATGCAACACTGTCTGCAAATTAAAATTAAAAAAAAAACACAATACATTAATATGATATTTAATATCTAATTAGAAGTAAAATAATCGAAAAACGTCGATCGTTTATTGAATGGTTTTGTTAAAAAAAAATAGGCCTATTGTGAGAAAACACGCGATCATAATTATAAATGACTTATAAAGAAATTATTAACATTAAATAATTAGAATCATTTAGATCAATTGACAAAGATCAAAGTTATATATTTTATAAAGATTTTGGAAAATAATTTTTGGTTTATAGAAAAAAATATTTCATTTGATAAACTATCAAAATTCAAAACGATGAAATCGTTATTTTTTTCTACACACACATGCGCCTTCTTTTTCAATAATTATTTTCTCAATAAAAAGTATTAATCACTGTACGATTAATCATATCATTACTTGCTCTGTAATCTTCTATCACATCCACCTTAAACGCATCGTAGCTTCAATTTGACCAACCATTGGATACCTACGTAAGAATCTTGATTCTTCATTTTTCTTGTATATCGACTTTCTTAATTAGGACAAACCTTGTTTGGAATTGATCATAAATTTCGTTTACACAAACGAAATTTTCTTCGGCTTGTCAGTTTAATCGCAGTTTTCGAAGAATATTCGAAGAACCGATATTCTTCGGTTACCAGAAATCCAATTAGGATCCAGTATCCTTGTAGAGTTTATTCGTTCGACATGAGCTGCACGCTGTCGTCGGCCGATCGATGAAGTCGTCGAACTTCAGACAAGGAGCGAATCGGTGTCGGATGTAATAACGAGAAGGGATGGGAGTGCCGATCTAAGATAAAAAAAAAATAGCATATGGAAATAATTCGAAGTGTTTCAGATTTTTCGAGTTATTATATAGACAATTTTTCATTTATAGAACAATTTATATATGATGTGTAAAATATATAATATACACATACTTTTTAAAATTTTTAAAGTGAATTTCACTCTGAAGAGTGAAATCTCTCTCACTTTCAAAAATTGAAAATTGAGCCACTATTTTTTAAGAATGAATTTTGAAGGCTGAATTTTCACTCTTTTAGAGTGAGCTTTCACTCCAAAGAATTTAGACAGTTATATATTTATTTATTATATTATTTATTTAGTTCATGTTCATAATGTTTATAATTTATATGTAATTATGTAAATAATTATATATTATTTATAAATAATCAATATATGTAGTGTTATACATATATTATCATATACTTCTTTATTGATCAGATTTTATCAGCAGGATAGAAAGCTATAATTTTCCAACGATCGCCCACTTTCAGGAACCTTAATTTAATCGGGTTAAAAGTGGAAAGAGGCAATATACATACATTGATACGTGCATGTGTATGTATGTGTGCATATGTGTATATGTGTAGGAAAGAGAGAGAGAGAGAGAGAGAGAAATTGCGATCGCGTGTGTCTAGAGTCTACAGTGCAATGTCAAGGTTGGACGTAAGTGTCTCTCATGAATCGATTTACTAAAACTCTGATCTATATTTTCACAATATCATGTCGGCATAATTTCACTTAGACATGCAAACTTCCCATCTCTCTCTCTTCGATTCGATTATACAATATCATTTTCATATTGCCTTCTTATGATTTATGTCCTGGAAAAAATGTTATATAATGGACATATTACCTGGTAAAAAATTTTTCATGCATAAATATATATATAAATATATATAGATTTAACATACATAAACATACATAAATACTCATAAACATATGTAATTATGTATGAGATATGTCCGTACATGTTCACTCTAAATCCGTAGCAATGAAAATTTTACTGCTAACAAAAGTGAATAGCAAAGTCATTACTTTAAGTGTAGATTTTCACTGCTTTGAAGTTAATCTGTCTCTTACATGAAGGAGTGGACTATTTCATTCAATTAATCGAAATGGTTTAAGCATTAGCTTAATGCATTGCAAAATGCATTGAATGTTACTGCAAGGAGTGAATTTAACAATATAGCACCGCTATGTCATTTGTCGCATGTTTATCGTTTATCATGATCGTTATGGGCGAGACGCATCTTGAGACACATATGACAAACATAAAAGACAGATTAATTTAGTTTGCAAAAAATTATATACGTATATATCATTATATCATTAAACCATTATTTTACTATTAAATAGATTAAATTTATAACGTATATAATTTTTTCAAAAATTTATAATTAAAAATAAGGTTAATAGGTTAATAGATTGATAGCATGCTCTGTTCAAAATCTGTCTCCGCAGGCTTTGCTATCTGGGTTTGAAAAATAACATTATTCTGTCATTATTATAACCTCCAAATTCATTCTTTTTTAGAGTAAATTTTTCACTCCAATTATCGAATGGATTTTCCATTCCCATCTTGCAGTAAAATTCACTAGCAGTAATATTGGCGCAATTGCCACTAATGCCTGTATTGAAATTTCAATTTAATGCAGTAAAATTCCATTGTAATAGATTTAGAGTGTTCATACATCCTTCTTTCATTTGTAAAATTACTTTTTAGTGTACTAAAAATAATAATAATATTGAGAAAACATCAAAAATAGTTAATGGGACAGTTTCTACATTGTTTGTTTTAGAAAAAATCAAGTTTGGAGAAATGTAAAAGAATTGCTCATATATATGAGGATATTGCATGTAAAATTATACATAGTTATGTATGAGCAAATTTTTTTGCATTTTTCCAAACTTGATTTTTTCTAAAACAAACAATGTAGAAACTGTCCCATTAACTATTTTTGATGTTTTCTCAATATTATTATTATTTTTAGTACACTAAAAAGTAATTTTACAAAAGCAAGAAAGACATGTGGACATATTTCAGGCATAATTATATATGATAATGAATATTTATGCGTGTTTAGATATATTTATACAAATTTATACATATTGATACATAAAAAATTTTTTACCGGATATAGGAGAGAGTGGTCTAAATCGGATCTATTTGCAGTTTTTACTCTCTATAAGACGTAAATAAAGTCCGATCGAAAATCTAAGGTGTCATTGGAAAGATCATTTAATTCCCTTCATTTTTGCTTCAGACCATTTTGACGTATCTCTCACCTGTATTGAACTATAATGGAAAATATAAAAACGTTTTTTCTGGTCCGATTTGGAACTATTGTTCAACTGACATTAAATATTAATTAATTTTATATAAAACGATATATTCATAATTATATTATAAAAACATCAATTTAAAGGAAACGCAAACACTTTAGTTATAAATAAATATTCGAGTAACAAATTTCTATTAATTTTTAACTTAATTTAGTCATAGTTTTTCTTTACATAAATTATTCTTAAAGTGAATGTGCATTGTGTACTCTAAATATCCTCGTTAAAATCCTCACCTCTGATATCAGTCGTCGTCTCGCTTCTGGAGAGCTCATGGTCGTTACCGCGATGCGAGGGTGTCTTTGACGGACTCTTGACTAGGAGTGCCGCATCATTCTTGCCTGGGGTGGTACTTTCATCCTGATTGGGAAACTGGAAGGCCGTGGAATTGGGCCATGAAGCTGGGGGTGGACTGCGTACCAGGTGCTCATGTACCTGTGCTAGTGTTAGCGGATCCGCGTCACCGTATTCCTGAAAACATATATCTTTTTATATTTCTTTTTAGATACGCTTAAAAAGGAGAAAATGCTTCTTTCAAAAAGAATATAAATGCTCTCAAAAACACGCTTCTTTTTTTTTTTTTTTATTTTTTTTTTTAGAAAAAAGTTGATCTGTTTTCAATAAATTTTTATACTATTTTATACAATAATTATGCATAAAAATTGTTCAATAATTTATTTTTATTTAAATTCTGCTTTTAAATTGTAAGCACAAAATGTACAATAATTTTTCCATTAAAACTTTCAAGGATTATTGTAGAAATATTTTAACTAATATATGCGCACACATAAAAATTAATAATTCTGAAAAATAGAGAGAGAGAGAGAGAGAGAGAGAGAGAGAGAGAGAGAGAGAGAAAATATTATTTACTTTAGATCATTTGGAGTAGTTATAAAAAATTTATTTTCATCTCTAAAAGTCATGATGATTAAAAAAGAAACTTTTATTATAGTATATATAGATTTGTAATATTTTGTTAAGTTCCCGAAAGTTTAAAGCGAGATCTCACCTGCGACATTAGAATTGCATCGTCGGACTCGGACTCCTCGATCGATTCCACGAGGCTCTCTCGGCTTGCTAATACCTGCATATAATTAAAGAAAATTTGCACAATTACGTCAATATATATTACACAGTAAAATCGTGTAAAGCACTATCAAGAAATAAAAAAAATTCATTAGCAATTCAATTTTCTTCCTGTACAGTTGGAAAAAATTTAAATAGTCAACCACAAAAATCAATCAAAGAAATAATAATTTTTTTTATATATTAAATTTGAAAGTTCTAAAATACTGCATTTTATAGAAATCAAGAATATATATTTTTAAAAATTAGAGTAAATGTGTTGTAAAGTTTTAAATCATTATAGAGTTTTAGCAATTCGCGAATTAATTGTTCAGGATTGAAAGATTTTATAAAAATCGTCTTTTTTGAGGCAACGTAATGATCAGGCCGAACCTGTAAAAAGGGATTGTCCTGACGACTCAGCCTGAGTGCCTCCATGTCCTGATCAATGTTACGCGTTCTACCGGGTGTCAGGGTCAGAATTGAATGCGAGGGTGACGGCTGACAAGAGACAACGACGTCCACTGCTGTTACACTCAAGGTCGACGGAATTCGCGACATCGTGCTGTCACTTTCCGAGCCGTTTCGACGACAAGCATTGGTAATAATTGCTGTAAGCAGTATTGCTTGTGCTATCGATCATGTATGTAAATGCCTTCATTAACTCGACATAAAATTCTCGCAATGAATGTATATAATTTATCTGAGATATTATTGATAATTGAGTAGATGGAACGTTCGATTGCGCATAATTTATCAGTTAGATTTTCATCTTGTTGATTACATTTAAAGAAACAAATTGAAATAATGTAAGCGATATTCGAAGTAAACGCCACTAATTAATCTTTTACAATTTTAGTTAATAAGTTGCGTAAAAAGGCAAATATCATGAAATACTTATTTAATTTCTATATTAAAATTCCTTAACGAGATATCAACATTTAAGAACTATTGCGTTTTTTACCAGAATTTCAAATAAAATGTATTTTTTTAACATCTTCAATTTTAGTTTAATAAATAATGGTAATAAATTAATGATCGATAAAAAACCAAAAGCTCCAAAGATTTTCTGTGTTACTAAAGAATATTCAGAGATATTTTAAAGAAATTAAAGCTAAACAATTTTAGAAAAGATCAGTGATGTATCTCACCAGGAGTCTCCACCCTGGGCGCTCGTTGCATCTCTTCGTCTTCGTTAATCTTCATTCCTACCGCCAGTTTTTTCGATTTAAACAGATTCGTTAAGAAAGCCGCTCCTTTGCGTTTCACCCGATCATATCTGTACGCGCTTTCGGATGACACGTGTATCATAATTCGTCTGTAAATATAACGTAGTGTAAGTAATCACAACACCGTGTAATTTATAATTTAAAATATAATGCTATCTTAATACATCTTCGGACGACATATGTATCGTTAAGCTAATATTTCATTTATCGTACAACAAATTTTTCAAGAGTATTAATTGTCTGCAGAATAGAGAAATTGTTGGATACTTCTATCCTGTAGTCAACAGGCTTCAAAAATTGTCGTATGATAAATGTAATACTAGCTTTACTCCAGCCTTTGTCATTCGAGATTATAATAAATATAGTGGAAGTTGAATAATTACCAATTTGTAACATTATATATATAGAATTGTGTAAAAAAATTATAGAAAATTTAAATGACAAATTGTTTTACTAATCAGGCATAGATTTAATAAAAATACCAGCATAATAGAATATTATAAATGTCTATAAATCGGCAGAAAATAAGCGTGAAATCAATCTATAATAATCATACAGCCAAAAGATTAATTTGCATATTGTTCTCAAGTTGATACAAAGAACTGTATAATAACTCACTATAAATTGTAATGTAATAATTTTATATTGCAACAATACGTCAGTAATATGATAAGTCAAAGCGATAGATGTGACGACTTACACCACTTTCACTTTTAACCCATCAATCGCCACAATTAAGCAGCCTCATAACGATTAATCACTTCCGAGAATTTTTATTGAAAGTTCAATCTTATCAATATACATGTATATATTTATCAAAAACTGGTATGAGATAACGCTAATAAACAAACCGTGTCGGGACGCATTACCAAGTAAAAACTCGATGGAATTGAAATCGTTGTCAGATTTGCAAGCAACATCGGATTTACAATCCGAGGAGCAGCATACTGCCAACTGCAGCTGCGGAAGGGTGTGCACCTACTCCTGTGCAAGAATTCGCGCAGCTGCAGTTGCTAGCAAGTAGACAGAGCTTGCGTGCGACAGGGGTGGATAAGAAGAGGAAGGTGATGAAAAAGATGAGAGCGAAGTCCTTAAACAGCGAAGCAAAGTGACATTATTCTCTCTTTTTTTATTTAATGGACATCTTTAAGACTCACAACTGTTTACTTAATTAGTAAGACATGGCTGTTTAAATTAAATGGTTGAAGTGAAAAAAAGTGGATTTCGTGAAGTTCCAATTTTTTAATTAGAAATATAAAACGTGTCACACGATTTTACGATTTTAATTTACACAATTGAGAAAATATCCAAATTATAAAAGTACATTACAGATTTTTTACAAATTTCAAGATCATGATTACATATTATTTGTCACATAACTGCAGTATGATCATAATGTATTAATGGCTGAATTTAAAAAATATACAATAATTAAAATTTTTTAATCGCTCATTGAGGAAAATATAAAAAGATCTTCTCTTACATGAATCTGTATATATATGTATTAGTAGAAAACGAAAAATTTCTCAAATGCATAAGATTCGAAAGGTGATATGAAATCTTGTAGATTAATTTTTAGAGTTCGTAAAGCAACCCATTATATATGGGGTGATTGAAGAAGACAGATACTTTTCTAGGAGTGCGTCGTGTCGTTCGATCGATCGCACGAGACTCTGTTATACAAGGGGTGGTTACAATATATGCTGTCAGTGCCACGTATATAATGTGGTCAGTACTAACAAAAAATTAAATAAAGTTAAATAAAATAATAAAATTACGATTTATCCCCTCTCACCTCCGCCAATAATTAAAAATTTATAGCTTGTATCAGTGATGGATATATATGTACGTACATATATATATATATATATCAACATGAGTAATGAACTTATATACATAGGTACTCTGATCAGCTACGCTGTTTCTTAATAAATTTTGAATTACTCTTACCTTCGAAAGTTAAAAGAATCTCGTAAAATGTGATTACAATTCTCTTGCTATTAATATTACATATATTAAATTCAGTTCACACAAGAATTGTAAATTATAAATAGTGGATTATATTTTACATACAATTTTTAATAAAAATTTTAAATGAAACACAAAATTATGTTCACAATAAAGTTTCTATATTGAAGTAATGTATCTTTGAAACTAACTCAGAAATTAAGTATTCTTATTTATTTAAACTTTTGTTTATTTTCTACAGATCTCCAATGTTTCAAGGATATAACTATACACATAATCAATCAGAAGCAGCGTTAACTTTTTACTGAAGAAACCTTATAAACGTTAAAACCTCTCAAATGATATATGGTTATTAAAACTGCACGTGGTTAATCAATCTGATCAAAATAGTGGAATTAAAATTTCGTCCAAACGCCTTTCAAGCAACTCATTCATTCACCGTTAAGAAATTTATAGCGGACCCGAATCTCGATGATTCTCGAAAATAATTTGCAAGCACCCAGAGATATTTAACGGAGCCATGTGAAATGGCGTGAAGCTCGTTGTAAACACCATGTAAACATCGCGATCACTGTGATGTTTGTAGTCGACGATTACGAAGGACAAAACGGAACTCAATTAGCACTCGAAATACGATGCATCGTTGAATTACCTGAAAACTCGCACACCTGCCGACGATGCATCCTTGTGTTGCGTCGCGTTGCAAAGCGTCGCGACGCCAACGACACAAGGGTGCGGCACACGCGAGGTTTTCCGACCGGCGGCAAGCCGCGCCGGTCCTACTCCAGAAAATCAAAGGAAGCCGGCTTATCAGTAACGCGCGCGCATGTACTTGCACTCGGAAGGGGAAGCAACCCTGATTTTCAATTTGGGTGGGGGTGGTCTGAAAATCAGATGTAATCTATAGGCATGATACTCTATAGCATGATACTTCTCTTTCACACCCCCTTTCTTCGCGATGAATCATCGTGAACTTCGATTTAGCTCAACTAATTATAATGTGTTAAATTGCTACATTACATTACATTAATTTGATTGTATAGAAGTTTGTGGAGTCGACATCCCAAATTTTCATACTTAGAGTGTTAATTAAATTGTGTGCGAAAAGGACTATTGTTGGGAAGTTAAGAATGAAGAGAAAGTTTGAGGTAGATATGCCGATTTATTCAAATCATTTGCCTACCTGAAAATTTCGACAAATTGCAACATTAATATCCTGTAAATTAATGTTTAATTGTGGTTCCTAAATCAACACACATTATGCGTAAAATGCGTAAAAATAGCATTCGTACAGCGGCATTAATTCGCCGTAAGTATTATTTCTCCAGAGATAATGTCGAAGCTCTCAAATATCTCACTAAATAATTTCTCAAAAAAGTTTGATTCGTTATGAAATATTCTTTTGTTATATTTAAAATGTAAAATCAGAAGAATTTAAATTAAAAAATCGTTAATTTTTTAAATTTAATTAGTTAATTGTTTTATTAAGATATTATCGCGAATATCATGTTTCTCAATAATATATAAAATAATAAAAAAAAATTATACTTTTTTAATAATTCATTTACATTTGGAAAAAAGGTGATTTATGGCGAAGCAATGGCGTACGAGTGCCTTCTTTGTTACGCATAAATACTTATTTAACACGAAATATTGTGAAAAAGAGAAAAAATTAAATAACAAAAGCGGTTGACGCGAAATAAAATGGTGCCGTAAGTACGAATAACAAAGTTTCTTGATAAACAAAGAAAATTCTTTTTCGTAAAAAAATATGAAATGCACAAAGTTTCTCCTTCGTGAAATAAATTAACATTTCCGTTTCAATTTGTTTAATGAGGCGGTAGAAATACGCTAATAGATGGTACGATCCATCCTCGTATACTTACAGCAAGCAATCAGCAACACTCTCGAGCTCAATAACAATAAGGAATAATAATCATAATCATAATAATCATTGTTCATAATAATAATCGTCATTATTTTCGTTAACGATATGTTAGCCTAGTCCGTATAAACACAGCGACATCGAAACATCGTTTATATTATATATAGAAATTAATTCATATTTATGTATATAACATAAATATATATAATATATATATAAAACATTTGCAAAAAAATCACAGTTACTTAAAACACCTTATCTTCCCACTTTCTTCTTTTTTTTCAAACTCGTTTTTTCTTTCACACTAAGAGATCCGAGATAATTTTTATTTTCTCTTTCTCTCTCTTCCTCTCTCATTCCGCTTTTTTCTCATGCGCACATTCTTTTTTTCGCACCTATTTATAGACGACGTATATCGCGGGAATAATCATCCGCTTTCAGTTATTAAATTAAAAATTAAACAAAAAGGTCGCAGCCAATTTCACAAGACTGTTCATGCTTATCTTCAAGATACATTCGTAAGATTTATTTTGTAATCAAATGAATTTAGCCTTTCTTGAGTGTCAATTATTAAAAAACTATTAATTTTCTAACAATAAGACAATTTGTAACATCTAGTCGAAATTTGTAATATCGAGGTTAAAATAATCAATTTTTAATTAACAAATTGTTGATGTTGCTTCTAATAATTCCTGACAATCAATTCTCAATATATCATGTGTGTGTTGCGAATTTGAAAATTCTGCAAAAATAAGCTTCCTTCCACAAGATACACCAACATCACAAAAAAAAAAAAAAAAAAAACAAAAAACAAATCAGTCAGTAATGACTTCAATTAGACATGGAAATAGTTTCGTGGAAGAAAATCGTTGAGGCAGTGGCACAACATCGATGTAACAATGATCAGGATTTCTTAAGTACTATTCGCGATTTCACAATGTCTTCACTACTTTTAAATCAGAGCAGATGTCCGATTTCTAAATACTGATTTCTTTTCTGCAAAATAATTCGCAATGCTGAATATGATGCGGAAATTTTTCAGGTTTTTTTTGTATTAATTTATATCTATATAAGTTCTCAAAGTTACGAATCAAGTTAACATATTTTTAACGATTTTTGTAATGTTTTGATAGTTCGCAACTAAAACTTGAAGTTTTATCAATATCAGAGTTGTAAAAATTAGTTTTTTGTTAATTTTTAATCTGTAACTACAAGAATTTTTTTTATCGTTTCATATATCTTTTTTTTTTTAGAAGAAAGAAATATAGTATATGCTTTTAGTTATTAGATTTTTAGGAATTAAAATTCACCCAAGCTATTATAAACTCGCTTTACAATTATCGTTGCTCAAATATCAAACAATCGATTGTTTCATTATACGGCAGTGTTGGCACAAAGCGTAAATATTGGCTCTTTGTCGAAGAAGGAAAATTTACATTTAAATACAGTCCTAAGCACATGTAAATAAAGTGCATTTGTCTAGCTAGATCTGCGATTTGTATCACTATGGCGATCGTCGGAAATAATAATTGATAAACTATTATCAATAATTTTTATACATTTAATCCCTCAAATCGCTGCTTCTCTTTCGTCTCGGAAAAAAATAAAAAAATGCTACAGATGAAAAATAGAAGTATATAGATGTATATATAATAAACATATATATTATTATATACACATAATAAACCGTCATAATTAATGTACAGTCTGAGAGAGTTGCACGATATATATAATGAGTCACACCGACCAAGATGTTTGAGAGATTAAGCAACGAAAGAACCTTAACAAAAAGACCTCACAGTAATAGAAATATTTATAATATAAGTATAAGACTTTGCGCGCTACCGTCCGCTTGATAAGCTGAGGACAGAAAAGCCAGTGACGATGGCAGTAAATGTGATTCGATTCGCAAGAAGTCAGTCGACTGCACCGACATTGGCCGACTGTATCGAAGAACAAAAAAATTTACTTTAATAAAAAAAAACAAATACGATTTTGTTGCCGATCCTATCAATAAAAAAATTTTACAAAAATTTTTAATAATATAAAATAAGTTGTAATTTTCAGCACAAAATTGTAGAAAAAATATCGGCAAAAATGAAGAAAATGTCAGTCAAAGATGATTAATACACGCCGGCGCAACTGGCTTCAAGCGACTGATAGCGAGACAGATGGTTGACAAAACATTGATTAACTATTTCAATAGTGCTAATGGGTATGTACAAAATTTCATATGTTACACGACAATTTCGACCCGTCGTTAATTCAAGCGCTCGGGAAAAGTCAATGTTGACCTGCACATGTGACATATAAGAAAGTTATTTCTTCAGGATTCAGTCATTAGTACAATTATCTGTAACAATTATCATAATAAAGAAGCGTACGTTGAGGTCTATCGAAAATTCCATGATTTCAAAGTCTACTGCAAGTTTCAAAAATTTGAAATGATCGCGAAGTTAAAATCAGAAGAAAGCAATTAAAAATTCCTAAGATCTTTTGAGATCCAAACGTTTAAATTCATCACGACTAAAGAAAATGCGAAGAAAAGTTCTTTTAAAAGAAGTGTGCGTTAATGAGAATTATATAATAAATTTGAAGATGTTATTAATTATTGGTCGGCACTCTTTTTGCCGCGAGCACTTCAATTATCACACCGACGGCTCGTTAGTTCGTAAGGAATGGTTGTCAGAGAACTTCTCTTAGGAGAGGACGTTGACTTCGCGGGGCGAACCGCAGACGTTCAACACGTTGCTGGTTGAGTTAGGCGTGATTTGACTTCGAGCCTCGTTTTGGGCCTGCCGTATTGCTTCCTTATACGGACCGCGCTTTTTTTTATTATACCGTGTCTGGAATTAGAGATTCACAACTACATCAATATTTCTAAAATTATTACTTTACTGTCACTGTAAAATTAGTACAGAAAATATAAGATATACAATAAATTCCAAATTTCGTATATCTCTCTTTCGTATATCTTTTATCATTTGAAGCAGTTTCAATCATTCCAATTACTCATTATATTTTACTTATTTTATTACTTACTGTGTTTATTTTAAGCATTTTATTCATTATTATTATTATTATTTAAATGAATATACCTTAAAGGTTTCCAGAAAGGGACTTAACTGATCACAGGACATCAATGAACTGGTTGATGATCCATACCAAGCCACATGAGCCTGAGGACCCGATGAGGTACCGTCTTCTTTGCAAGATACCGTGATACTTAGCACCTGCACATAATAAAATTCGATAATAACTATGGATGTTAAATTAATGATAGCTAAGCTAATAATTACTGTAATTTATAATGGGCTTTTCAGTAAGAGACACAGCAAAAGATGTAACATAGTGAATCATTACATCCTTGTTGTTTGTTAATGTTGACCCTTCATAGTCACACTGGGTCAAAATGACCCGAACATTTTGTGAAAAATTTAATTTTAACATTAAAAAAGAATCGTAAACATGTATTAGAATTTAGCGTGAAAGACGACGTATATGTAACTTTCACGCTAAATTCTAGTACATGTTTACAATTTTTTTTAGTGTTAAAATTAAATTTTTCACAAAAATGCCACTATTCCATTTTCTTAAAGAATGAAATTATGAAATTACTGTATTTTTTTTAAATCATTGCAACTAATACTGTCGATCTGGTAACACTTTAAAGATGGGTCGGGTCTTTTAACCCAGAGTAACCATCGTGTGGCTTTTTAGAAGTGTGACCATGAAGAGTTAAACGAAGATGACATGATCACTGTGTCACACTGTCGTTTGCTGGAAAGCACCAAATGTTCTATAAGGGTATTATTAGCATGTTTTTTAGAACATTTTTGAGAGCGTACTTTGCCGGGCCACCAAGGAAAGCCGTGAATTTTGCCCCATACAACATCCCCCACGTCCATCCGTCTGCCATTGGCAGTAAGACAGTGCGCTACGGAGGTGGCAGCTAGACGCATAACTAGAGGATGCGACTGATGAGGCGGAAAATCTGGCGCAGTTTCTACTTCCGGCTCATGTTCGCTTAATTCGTCGCTGCTACCACCGGAGCTCTTGCAGCCAGAGGACGCGTTGCTTACGGGATAATCACAACGCGCGTACGCATTTGTGTTCAGCCTCTTCAGGGATATCGACAGCTTCTGTTTCAGGCACTGCTCCTTAATGGCTCTGTAAGACTCACCGCCGCCCGGTAAAACATTCCAATTCTGTGGCTGCTGCTGCGATTGCTGTTGCTGCGGGTCTGTGGAATCTAAACTGGATTGTTCAGAATGCGATTGTTCCTGTTGTTGCTGGTTCTTGTGCTTTCTGCCTTCCTTGTGCTTCTTTTTATGTTTCACCTTGTGCTTCCGGCGATGATATAAGAGCGGATCGTACGTCGGGTTATATCTAGATAATTTAAAATAATGATTTAAAAAATCGGTAAATTTTTCAAAAATACCACTTCTTAAATAAAAATTTTAAATACACAGAGAAATATATTTTATAGATTAGTTATACAATATAAGTTATTCTTTATATTATGTAATCATATACATACAATTATGCGATGTATTCTTAGATAGAGGAAAGTCGCCAATACTGACATAAGAACAGACATTAAAGATATAGGTTTCCTAAAGAAATATCTCCTTATTTCTTGAAATTAAACATTGCATTTTATTAATACTGATAAAAATATTTTCTATTTAGATAATTAAAGAAGTAAAAAAACTCACAATTTATATATTTTTGTAGCTTATTCCTACATAAAATCAACTAAAACGAATTTCATAAATGTGAAATTAAAATTCTTACGATTTTCATTCGCAAACTGTGTAGTTTAAATGATATTGATAATATTAGATCGCTTATATATTTCTTAAATCTGTTTATTTATATTTTTCTCTATCTTATTCTTCTTTTTTTATAATATAATTTTAAAATGATACAGTATAAACTGGCACGTCGTAAACTGACACTGTAAGACCATATAAGCTTAATCTTTATGTATTGTAGCATTATTGTGTTAAAAAATCTTATCAGAGCTGAAAGCGCTCTTGTATTTATGGGAAAAGTTAAAAAAAATTGTCGGGTGGAACAGCATAAAGTATATGCGTACAAATCAATAAAAATCGAATTTTATACACAGAAAAAATGTTATGGTTGCAACAACCATAAATAATGATAATTTTCGCCCATCAATACGTTTGGTTGTGATAATCGTAAAATGGACATATCTTTACAGCCATGACCGTTAAGATATGCCAATCTTACGGATATCACAATCGGATATCACAAATACTACAGTATGCGCCAAAAAAAAATGCGACTCTTACAACTAACACTTCAGTTGTCAGTTTAGTTAAATAAAGTGAGTGGACGGGGGCAAATTTGTTTATAACACAAATATTTTATTCTTCTACCAAATATTTATTCGATATGATTTCCTTTAATTGCAATCACTGCGTTACTGTATCACACTCAGCAAATATAATAGTTATTAAAAGAGAGTCGCATTTTTTTTGGCGCATACTGTATAATTCTTATAAGAAAAAAATGTATTGATAGGTGACTTTTGATCGTGGTAATTGAAGCCGTTTTTTCCTTGTATCGAAATGAAAGGATTCTAGAAATACTCATATACATTAACTTATAAGTATTTTGTATATACAAATTGAAATAATTTTGTATATATAACTGAAAAATAAAAATAAGAATATGTAGCATTATTATCTATTACGTCAGTTTTGAGGCCCACTTTGTGAGACGCTCATTTTTGCTTATTTTACAAAAATTTAATTATTGCAAATTTCTGAATAGTATTGTAAAAGAAGTTTTATTTTTAACTTTTATTTGAGAAATAGTGTCCAAAAATAAAGTGATGGTATTGGCGACCCTCTATACATATTACCGTAAAAAAAGAATTAAAAAAGATTAAAAGATATCATGAAACTCACAATCAAGCAAATCATGGATTCTTTGGATTTATATAATTTCCATCTATTTTTACCTCGGCGATCCATTGCAAGGCGACCTCGCTGGTGACACTCCGCCCAACATCTTTCTTCTAGCCTCTTTTTTAGCCTTCTTCAGAGCTCGTTTTGCCGCCTTTGCACTGGCGTCCTTTACCACGCCGCCCTGCTTTTGAGGATCTACCTGTTCCTGCCCGTCCTCTTCGCCCTCATAATATTCGCCAAAGGACCTGGGCAGTCCCAGAGGATCTCTCTCTTGCTGAGTGTCATCGGCGTCATCCGTTTCCTGTTCATATGCATCAGGATCCTGAGGTTTCGCAGGTATTTTAAGAACAGTTCCTTCGCCTTGCGCACCAAACGAGATTTTGATCACCGGCGTAGTCCTAGCGATTCTCGTGGGATCTTCAAATACCGATTCATCCCAAAGATCCTCCATCGAACCCACTGAACGCTTCTTCCTCGGCACTCTACCAGTTTTCAATCTCATCGTCGAATCCGCAGCCGCGAAAGTTTTCTTGTCTTCCTCTTCGGGAATTTTTGCGCTCTCCACCGACGAACTGCTAAGTCTTCTCGGCGTGGCACAATAAGCCGTTGAGGGATTATTGTCGCATTCGGCAGTGGACTCTACTCGTTCTTGCGATGTCAATACGTTCCTCAAGGACATCTCCTCTTCATTTCTTACAGGCCAATGTGATGATTGCGCACTCGCCGCGACCTTCATCTTATCTGAAATAATTGTTCTATCTTCGATACGAATTCATACTGAGATATTGTCGATTAAAGCTCCTCTATTCATCTAAAAATTTTAGTTCGAAAAGCGTTTCCTAATTTTGAAGCATTTATTATTTTCGCAAAGGATTGAAAATATGTATTTTCTTTACACTTTGAACAGATATATGTTACGAAAATTGGAAAATTATCTCGCTCTACAAAAATAAAAATAACAACAGCTTAAAAAGCTCCAATTAAATTATTACCTACATATATAAGTTTCAATATCGTTCTTTGTCATATATATTATATATATATATATATAGCATATATGACAAAGAATGATATCGAAACTTGTAGCAATAAATGTGTATGAAACATCATAAAAAATTTAATTCTCAAGATTTGGACTCCATTTCCATTTATATAACAGGCTTTCAGTTGCTTTCAATTGCTGTGCATAATTGATATGATATATGCTCTCTAATTATAAGATTCTACATATAAAACATGTAATTAACTAACGTCATTAGATTGTTAAAAATATTAAAAGCAAAAAATGGAAAGAAAAAAGTAAATAACGCAAAAGCAAATTGTTCACTAAAGAAAAATAAATTCGAAGTTGACTATTTTTTTTCATAGTTAATTCGCATAAAATCACAATATACATAATCTATAATTTATTTAAACGTATTCTTAAATTTTCCAATGAAAATGTACCAGACAATTGATCGGGGGGACTTTGTATCACATTGTTGATCTCATTGGGCTGCAATCTCGACAGTTTTGGGATCAACGATGCTCCCAGCTTCGAGTCGGTACTCGAACTTGTCGTCTTTGTCATCGTTTGGATCGTGCTTTCTGTTCGGCATTAAACGTTCGCTGAGTCTTCTGCGGTTGCTGACCGCAACGTCGATCACTTCTTCTCGTGGATCCCGGAATCAACTGGTAGAATCAGCAAAGAAAATACTTCCATGCGATGATTCAAGCCAAATATTTGTTAACGTGAAGTGATTTCAATAAAGTTTCTAGAAGTCCAATTTAACGTTGTTGAGAAAAAGAGTTCTTATTGAAGCTCAAAAAATTTAGAGAACTCTGACGTAGTCCATGCTATCAGATTTTTGACAATATCGATGATTACATTTAAGTTTCTTAAAGTAATAAATTTCAGTTTATGGCTTCTGAGTCTTCTGTTTTTAAATATTTTTTAATTTGTAGATTACTGACAACGTAACACACAATACACACACAAAAAAACTTTCCTCTTTATTAAATATGTTTAAAAAATTTTTTTAAACTCTTTAAAAAAAAATTCCTTGATCCCTTACAAAAATTTAATTTAATACTGGAAACTACTTATTTTAAATATTCAAAGCACTGAACAGTGTTTCACATGAAAAAAAAAATCGATTTTATTGAAGTATTTGAAAATTTAGCTAGATATAAATCTGAAAATAATTTTGTTGAATTATCAAAATAATCATGTAAGACGCTTAATTGAATTGCTAGAATATCGAAATTTTTTGCATTGCTCATTGTGCTTAAGTTTCCCACATAATTGTTTTGATGATTCAACAAAATTATTTTTAGATTTGTATCTAAATAAATTAATTAAATATTTTAACATAATTGTTCTTTCCATGTACTTAATACTCAAAATAAGTAATTAATCATTTATACCTATTAAATTTTTAAAAAAGAAGTATACGATCTAAACACAATTCTATAAAAATGTACGATCCTAAGTAAGCTACGTTCGCGGTACCTGCTGCGATTGCTGTTGCGCGTCCTCGTGCTTCCTCTTCCTGACGTTCTCGCTGTTCTCGTTGCAGATCGATCGGCACTTACTGCAGAGCACCTGGCGGGGCCTCAATCTCACTGTAGGCCTCGCGTTTTTGTACCTAGCGGGCGGATTGATGCTCCTGCGAAGGTCGACCTTGGTGACGACGGCGGCCGCCGACGACGACAGCACGTTCCTCTTTTCCTGGAAATAACTGAAGCGCGCCGCGATCGTCGCCAGTTTATCGCCATCGGGATCTGGCACCGACTCCGGGGGTTGAACACCACAAGGAAGTCCCCTATGAATATAATTAAGTGCGTCTTGTGATTGACGTTCTAGAAGTTTAATGGTATCTAAGCTATACATATAATTAGTCAAAGAGATAATGATGCCTTATCAATATTTCCGTCGTTTCGAAAAGAACGGTTTTAGTCAAGTATCTAAAAATTTTTCTAGATACTAGAGAAAATAATTTTGTTTGGACTATTAAAATAATTATATAAGATGCTCCAACTCGCGTTACTAAAATGTTAAAATTTTTTACTGCATTGTTATCAACGTTTAAACGTTCTATATAATTATTTTGATGGTCCAACTAAATTACTTTCAAATCTATATCTAACTAAATTTTCAAATATATTTCAGCAAAACCGTTTTTTCCGTGTACGTGTCACGTTGCTATCTTGAGGATTTATCGAAACTGCTTGACTATATACTTCATTAGACCTTTTACTCTAGCAAATAGCGATAGATTCATTTGTTATTCATCTTGCATAAACGTAAATCAATAAAATAACGAATTGATGAGGTTTTCTTGTATTTCTTCATATAAGAGATGCTTGGTACAACGCTAGTTCTTTTGATTCTTAACTGATGTTCATGTTTATTTTTTCCGACTTGGAAAAAGGCTTCTGACTGATGTATAAACTTCTACCATAGAAAATGACGAACGACTTGTTCTCGATTCTTTTGCTTACCGAGTTTTCTAAATTTTCTCGCGATTTTAAGCAATTTCTTGATCAACTTTCCTACGTTCATCGACAAATAAGCTAGATCATTGCGCCAAAGCTTTCAATAGAAACGTGGAATGAGAATGGCAGAAGATTGGGCAACGCTTTCGGGTATGCTTCGTCGGCTTCCCGTGCACCGACAACGCGGCCATGTCATGGTATTGATTCGAGAGAGGCACGTACAATGAGCGACAGCCTCTGACGGTATATCCATTAATATTTTCTAGGTCCCGATACGAGGCAGAGAGAGACCCTCGAAATTCCGAGTCAGCCCGCGCGTGGGGAAGAAAAATGGCCGGGAGGGAATAATATCGGGAATCAGCAAGATTCGCCATGACGTGAAAATGATTATGATGGAACTGATAAATTAGAGGGGTCTATTCACTATCGTTGCTTGTCCAATTTGTTACGAATTTACGGCACTCTGCGAAGATCCCACGCGGCCATAAGTTTACTGTTTATAATCCTAAAATTATTCAAATCCTCTCATTCTTGAATTCTAAATTCGTAACGTGAGCTTATCTAATTTCTCTCTCTAAACTTAATTTACATTTTTAACCGAGCTGTAATCTAAGTACCAACAAGCTTCTATTCAATAACACGTTGAATTCCATTTATCTTCGACCTGTCGCAATTAGATTCTAATTTGTTTTTTTTTTCCTGATGTTTTCAATTATCTTGTTAAAAACTGTAACAATAATTGGCTCATTTCTAAGTTAATAAAGCAAACGGTTAACGTGGACTACGGCATTAGTATACGTGGCTGTTTCTCTGCTTTGTGTCCACGTACACATCCGCAGTTTCGACCCGCAAATGGTGGCGTTCTCAGAGACGTCGACGATATTCCCTTTGTTCCTGACGAACACGAGACCACTATAATGGAGGTTCTCAACCTTGGATCATGCGTGAACCGCACAGCCGGAACGTATTTTGACTTGATGTCGGGTAAATCGATAAATACCGTTCCCCAGACTAATAAATTCATGTCCTTGGACTGTCATCTACTAATTTAGTCATCGATTTGCAGTCGACCTTTCCTAAATGTAGATTTAATGGAACGCGCAGTTCAATAAAAATTTTACTATAGTAAAGACTAAGTACAAATTAACGAAAAAATATGTTAATATTTTATTTTTAAAAAACTCAATCATACAGTAGATATACAGAAATATCCATGAAATTCTTCTTTAATCGTTCGAACATATTTCAAGAAATTCTTTAAGATGCTAATGTTGATATCGAAAGTCTTTTTAGAAAGGGAAAAAGAATTAATCTTGAACGTAAATCTTTGTTGATAAATTCGCTTTTTTATTCGATGGGTGTGAATTTTATTAATATTTTTGACAAATTCTTTAAAAGAATCTTTAAAAGACCTCTATTACCAATTTAAAAAAACAAATACAGAAGAGAGAGTATCGAATTATAATACATATAGCGGAAAAATATGGGAACCTCTACCGCACCATACCGTCGTGCACAACGTGACACAAGCCAGGCCTGGTTGGTCGGTGGCCCCAACTAGCTTTCAGGGCCGTAAACAGAAACTTTACTGTCTCTCGATTACTTATCTTTTCTTATCTAGCCGAACTTAACGAAACTGTTCAACATTTTCACATATATTACAATATGATTGAGGTGAAAAGAATTATTTATAAATAAAAAATATAATAAATACTAGCTAATATTGTTATATTAAATTATTATCAATCAAATCTAAAATGGCAGTATATTATTACCGCAATAAACGTATAAAAATTAACGAAAGGAAAATAAATAAGCGACGTAATAAGAATAGTCACTGAATACTTTAAAATAATTTTTCGAATTGGGATGTATTGGTGATCAGTCAAACTTTAAACGATTCCTTCGACCTTACTTACAGCCCTGCTAGGCATGGTTGTGCAATTGCGACACGGGGCGGCCATTGGCCGCCCGGCTTGGACAAGAAAACTTAGGGCGCGGGGTAAGAAAACGGGCAACAGCTGTTCGGCCACAGCAACGAGCTCGGCTCTGAACTCACGGGGCGGCTAACCCCGGTTGCCCTCTGAGAAAAATGCGCTGAGAAAAATGACAACTGCTTGAATGGACAAAACTAGCGATTGCAAGAGCAAAATTACTATTTGGATAAATAGGGCACGCTCAAACGGAAAGTCCGGGGTGATTGACGTTGATCGAGATCGGGATCAGCGCGATTTTGAAATCATCGAAATTATTCTCCGATTCTCGAGGTAGAATTGAACAAATTGGATAATTACGCGACGTCGAATGAAAATGAGTTTACCCGCCAAATAATAGTTTTCAACAAAATCGGTTTAATATCCATCTTAATTATAACACTCAGTGAATTCAGTTGATTCGATAGTAAAATTTAATTCATGTTGTAATAATATATAATCAAGTTCAATAAACCTCAACAGCCTTATGATAAAACTTTAATAATGAAATTCATTAAATTGATTAATCACATTCAACAAACTCGGTGGTTATAATAGTTGAGTAAATTCAATTTAAGATTTCCCACGCGTTTTATTGGTCTGACTATAGAGCTCGTTTTTCATAAGTTCGCAGATTAATTCGTACGAGTGGAACAACAGTGGTCAACTAGTATAATAGCTACTTAGTTGATTTCCCAATAATCGAAATGACTACTCGTATCAGAGAAGTCGGCAACGACTATATTACAAAGGTGCGTTTACTATGCGAGATCATGAGTCATCCCCCACAGTAGAGTCTTTTTAGCATATACTGGGTGAAGCAAAACTTTCTCGTTACGTTTATTCACGTATTTTTCGACTACTCGAAGTCAGCTTATTTAATCGAAATTTATCGAATGGAAAATTCCATTGCTCGTTATTTATTAACATTATCGCGCGAAATGAATTTCAGTAATCAACTTCTTTTTAGTTATTGTCGAAAAGAATTCCATCACGATTTGAATCCGCCAGGAGAGAAAGCATACGACTCGTGGGACACCGAGTACACGTAATTATACGCATGTGTAAGTGTAGAAAAAAACATGTAGTAGAGGATGTAATATCTCATTTATATGACGACTTAGCGACAGCCGAGTCATGTGAAATTTGAGGAAATTCACGACTTCCACGCCCATTGCGGCTGGCGCTAGGAGGAGACATATTCGCGCGCGCATACGTTTCCTATTAAAGTACAGATAAGTTATCAAAATTATCGGAGCTTTCGGGACTTGGACCTATTTACGTCTCGGAGGAAATGAGATATTTCGTGCCAAGTTCGCGCGTGCACTATCGTGGAAGCCGACGAGCATTGCGCGCCGTCGGGTGGCATCACTTCCCCAATTTCTTCCCAACTTAATCCCGTGGATTGTGATAATTAAAATATCTCGAAACTTAATATTATTCCTTTGATACTTTATATTTGAATCTTAAAACTCTCAAATCTTCATATTAATTCCAAAAACAAAGTAAGAGTTAGAGGAAAGCTTCTTTCTTAAAAAAAAAATTTCCTAAATTCTTGAAGGCAATTAATATATCCTTTGCATCAGTTTGGTTATTTCTAAACAATAAATCGTTTTGTTAAAAATAAAATTTTTGGAAAAGTTGGTGTTACATTACTTTTTTAGAAACATACTTATGTTGCAAAAAAATAGATTTTCCTTTCAATTTACGATTTGTACTTCGTTTCATGTAGTTAAACTTGAAAGACAAATCCTTAAAATTCCGAGAATGCTACGCGAAAAAGTTGATGGCATTTTTGTATAACCGTCTAATTTTAGATCGATTATGTAACGAGACTCCTTGGGATCCTGACGCTGTCAGACATTTGGAACATTGACTCTGTTCCAGGTATCTGAATATAAACTCTTATAAATTGGAAATATCACATCCTTGTATCCCGATGATTACGTTGAAAACTGAAAGTTATACCTGGCAACCGGACTTTTTGTAGCAATGGAACATCAATCATCGTCTGCATCGATCATTATTACACCGATCATAGAGCATTTTGCTTTTTATTCTGATCCTTATTTTCCTATATTTTAATCTTAGTTTGTGTGGCAATTCTAGAATCCCAAAATACTCAAATTCATGAATTTGAAAATAAAAATCATCGTAAAGAATTTTTGCAGCTGTGCAATTTATGAGATTTCAGTGTACTTAAACGTTTGGATAGTCGAAAAATTTGAGTTTTAAATCTTTCGTGTCGTTTCCATCAGAATCTCAGGTTCGTTATACAATCAAAAAAATCAAACCCGGAAAAGAATATCGTTAGTGTTATTGCTATAATATGAAAAAATGATGTAAATCTATTAGTATTCAAGGATTTATATCATCAACTTTTAAAACTCTTCTAAAATATCGAGACGCCTACGCAAAGTTGAAAGAAATAATCAGAGTGTGTGTGGCACAAAAGAGCCTAGTCACTAATATCCGGTTCAAGAAATAATTGTCATTTTGCTCCAAAGTACAAACTTGCATGCGGCGATGGAAAGGTTTTGAAAGTCAAAATTTTTCGACGATTCGTTTTTGAACTTATGACTCCAATCTTATTGTCAGTATTTTTTCTTATGCATCACACATCTCAATAAACTGTAAGTGGACTTAGTCATCAACTTTTCTGTTGAACATTCCATTATATATTCGTCATTCTGCTCACAGATAGCAACTAAAGTACCTCTTAGTTACTATTCGACCAATTCCAAACCTACCAATTTCTAAAGTACCTATACAGTTATTATAGAACCGATCAATTTTCGAAGAAATACACTGTTTACAAGTCTCAGAAAGGCAAGGCAAAAAAACTTCTAAAGATCAATGATTAATTAGCAAATCGTCAACGTTAGTATGACAAAGTACAGGCATAAACATCATGATCATTTCCTGCAAAATCTTATTCTAAGGACCAGAGCATCATCGAATCGATGAATCACCTAATCCCAAGCTCTTTTTGGATGCTAGCCATCGGAAACCTTTGGGTTTAACCAGCGGAACCCGTAAACGGGTGGTTTTTCTTTAAAAGCCGAAGAATGATGAGGGGTTGAACATTGTTTCGATGACAGAACAAAAGGCTCTCGGTAAGCGGAACAAAATAGGAAAAAAAGGACAGGTCACAACACGAGGTCTTTCCTTCATATCGTTCTTTCTCACTCTTTCTTTCTCTCTCTCTCTCTCTCTCGCTCTTTTTATCACTCTCTCTCTCTCTTTCTTTCTTTCTCTCCCTTATTCTTACCTCTTAGTGGCGTCGAGCAGCGCACCTTGGAAGCACTTGGCGCCATGGACAAAAGATACCACGAGGATGTCGGGCAGCGCGGATTCGACGGTCACGAGGATCTTGTCGCCCGTGGCGAGCGCGAGGTGCGCGGACGGGACCTCCGCCGCCGCGGCCGCCATCTTGCCTCGAGTTTAAAGTTATTGCGAGCGAGCGTGCAAGTAAGCTGGTGATGTGTGGTGTGGTGTGGGCTTTGCGCTTTCCGCTTCGCTCCGCTACGACCGAGCCGACCGGAGAGGAGCGAGCGGCTCGTCTCGTATCGTCGTTGTCGTCGTCGTCGTCGTCTCGTGCGCCGCGCCGCTCCGCGCCGCGACGCACCGCCCCTTGTTTTTTTCTCTTTCTTTTTCTTCCTTACTCGCTCGCTCGCTCGCAGTCTGTCTGAACCGGATGACGTGAGGAACGACGGCTGCAGCTGTGTGCGAAGACCGCGTGAAGCGTGGTGAAGCGGGCGGTAAAGCTTCACGGCCAGGGGGCAGGTGGGGGTAAAAGTTGGTTAGCAGGTAGAGGGGACGTTTAACCTGGCAGCCCACACAGCTGGCTGCGCTGCGCCGCCGCCTGTCGCCGCCCTTGGTGCGCTTGCGCTTGCTGGAGGCGGCCCACCAGGTCCGTATACACCAAATGACGCTTCAAAGGGCCCTCGAGCAGTGGTTTTACGCAGTTTTCTGGCTGATGAACAATGCTGCCAACCGATGCCAAATTTTCAGAGAGGTAAATTTGCACAAATTAACATGAAAATACGAGCGTAAATTCCATCTCTGTGGCTGTATCTTCCCATTCGTAAATCTCTGATTTTGTTAGTCTTCGATTATTTATATAATTAAAATGACGGGCGATGATGTGAGATCAGACTGTATTGGTATCGTTACAATGTTGTAAGCGGAATGAACGCGGCCTTTTCCATTGAAGGGCGCGTTCGTCGGTATCAGTAGCGTAATAAGAGGTCTCGTCGTGCGATCATTGCGTGCGGTATCGTTCCTTTTGGATTCGGCGTTCGCTGGCGTTCGCTGGCGTTCGCTGGCGTTCGCTGGCGTTCGCCGCACATCTAGGTTCGGCACTTGCCGGCATTGAGATAGAGCGGCCGAGAACGGCCGAGCACAGTTCCAGAAGTAGCGTGTGTTTTCAGGGTGAGTGACTAGGATTTATGCTTTGATAAAATGTTGCATTGCATAAGCTATTCAAGGTGACGCGAGTGCAGCGAGAGCAGATTATTCTTACCGGTCTAATTTGCGATCCTATATGGCGACGTAAGTCTCTTTCTCCATACCTATGTTATTGACATTTAATGTAAAAAAATGATCGGTTGATCAATTGGTTCGACCGTTGTGGTTACCGGTGCGTCCTACCGAAAAACTGGGTCGTCACTTCGACCGCAATTTTTCTGAGAGCAGAGTCGATATATACTGTGACAAGTGCTGGAAGAGATAATAAAGCGACACATGAGAGGAATAATGATAATGCGGGAAGTGCGTATGATATGTTGATGCTTGTTAAGCTTAACGTTCTCATGACAGCTACAAGTAATTTAAGTAGTTAGTTTACATTGAATAGATAACGCAACGATAAAAAATCCTGTTACAATTCGTATTGACATTCCAGTAAAAAAAAAGGATAATGAAGAAAGATGAGAGAGAGAGAGAGAGAGAGAGAGAGAGAGAGAGAGAGAGAGAGAGACGATCAGGAAAAATCCTATCTATCTATAAAAAAATGTATAAATTAAAACTTTTACACTTCACCAGAAATGTTGGACTTTAAGGGGATCCTAAAGCCGCCTGTATTACCGACTAAATCATATAATTTTTGTATAACAAATACTTTTTTTTCTCTTTCACAGATTTGAAAATCCTTTTCCAGGATTAAAGTATACGCATTAATACGTGTTTGTGAGGTGGAGTTTATGCCGAGAACGATCAAAAATTTCGAAATTGATATATTTTTTACCATTTCTTAGTGTAACATGGCGTCTCAAGCTGTCAAGTCGTGACAACATTTGCTTGATACAAAAGTTTTGTAACCTGTACTTACGAAATAATGATCCACCAACACGTAGTTTGCACGAACAAATAACGTCGAGTTCTTAGAATTATACTTAGATGCTTTATCGCGACGAATTTGTTATACGAAAATTGACACGAACGTGCGACTGAAGCTGCGGTCCACTTGACGCTACAAACGCTTCGAAGCATTCTTTAATTAGTTAATTCGTAAAATTCTTTGTTCTGATTGGTCGCTCAAACACTTCGAAGCGTTTCTAGCGTCAAATGGACCGCAGCCTGAATGTATCATAGGTTGTGTGAGATATTGGTGTGATAGTATATAAAGACATGTCGATGCGCTGGGAAAACAGCGACATCTAGTGATTTTGTCGGAGTTCGAGTTTTGCTTTAGGATCCCCTTAAAAGCACAGTCGATTTTTTAATTGCAAATTTTAATAAATAAAATTAAATCTATAAAAAAATAATTAAAACAATCTAATTTTTGTGATAGCAAAAAAATTCGTTGTTAAGGATAAATATATAAAATAAATTATTAATATGGCTCAATCAGAATAAATCAATAAACAAAAGAAGGGCTACGAGCCAGTTACAATATAAAGAATATTTAATATTCGTACAAACGTTTCGACGCCGATCGGATAATTTTCAATGTAAACAAAAATAACATTACATAAGTTGTCGGAGTATTCGGTCAGATTACAGTATCTAGTAAAACGTATCGGTTATTTCCCTAATGTTTGATGTGTGTGGTCCATATGTAAAATTAGCATCATTTGACTAATGTAAAAGTGATCTCATCTTATTTTTTTTTAAATCTATACTCTTACAAATAATTCAGAATAATAGACTGATATTGCGTTACAGTTTAAATTAAATTATCAAGTACGTATATATATTTTATAGTAATTTAGTTACATACATATACCAATTAAGTTACACACATATACATATATACCTTGATTTGTCGTAATAATGTGAGTCAGACGTTGAGAAAAATATATAAAAATTTTTTCAGATTTTTATACAAAATTTTTATATAAAAATTTGCTAAAGATCGAATATGGATAAAGATTGCAGACAAAGAGTGAACATTTCATATTGCCGACGAAGGATTATAATTGTAATAAAAAGTTAATAATTTACGTCAATAAACCAAATTAATTTGTTCAATTAAATTAAATTGGTTAACGGCAATGGAAATGATAAAAGCAGATTTTATTTAATAAATTTTATCTAATTAATTGTTATAATTTTTTTTCAGTGCGCTGTTTTACTTGATAATTTCATTAATAAAAAGTATGTTGGGGCTCTCTTTAAGCGTGTGATACGTTCTTGCACAATTACGGCTTGCATTCAAATGATTAGCGGCGACATGTGAATGGCACAACACTGATAATACGCAATGACGCTTATCTATCAATTCCATCATGGCGTTGCAAATAATTCAACATCATTCGGACTTTCGCGAAATGTCCTTTTATATTATTTCTTGCATAATATATTTGTTTATCACGGATATGTAAATATTCGTGTAAATATAAGCTTCCATACTTTTACACTTGCAACTATAATGTGAATTGAAAAGAGTTATTAGAGAAATATTAAATTTGATTCCTAGCTATGAAAGAAAGATGCCAAATTTTGATATAATATGCCAAAATAAAAAAGATCCTCTATTTTAAAAAATTACCTCTAGAAAATTTATAAGTTTTTTTAATCCATAGAAATATAAATTTAAAAAAATATAAGTGATAAATTTATATTTTTTTTAGACACAAAGCAAAACTAGATATTTTTTAATGGAATGTTTAATTTTAGACAAGTTTATTGACGAAGAAGAATATAAAAAGAAACGTAACAGGAAATCTTATTTCAAATTGACTTAAAAATTATATTGAATAGTAAAAGATTAATTTACATTATCTAATGACACAATTCGTTTTTCACTAAATTGGTTTAAAGAAGGTTTACGTGTATATAATAATAATAAATATTAGTCTTTATCCTTTGCTCTATAACTCATAATAAGTAACACTTTGTATGTTATCTATTATGCTTGTTCTACTCGTGGAAAAATATTACATAATATCTCAATAACAAGAAGCGAAAATTGCTTTGTACAAATTAAAAATGTTTGACCGCAGCGCACTATTTTCACGCGCATAGCTCGTACTGAAACTATAAATATATTCTCATTTTGTCGGACTTCTTGTAGCATTACGAAAGGAAGCACGATTTATGCGAAACATATGATCGTGCAGAACGTCCACGTCGCGCAACGTTCGGTTTAAGATCCATTTCTATAACACTCGCAGTACGTATAGCTTGTCTTAAAATATTAATTATAATTTTTATAATATTAATTACAATTATGATATATATGTCAAGTACATATTTAGTGATTCAAGATTGAATTATTTAAGCATTTTAAGATCTAGCTTCGATCGGTATAGGACTCTAATTTATCGGTTGTGTTTCTCACATATACGATCTAAAAATGATAATATTAAAATATTAACTTTGGAACACTCTGTATATTCTTTACCGCGCGTATAAACCGAACGAAAGTTTTTCAATTTATAAATAACAGTAAATATGAAAATATAAAAGGAAAGATATTAATTGTAATATGTTTTTTTTAATTTACAAGATCAATTTTCTAAATTGATAATTATTACTTTACGAATTATAATTTTGATTAGAGATTTGTGCTGGAGACATCTCTTAATTGGACATGATGACGAATGAAAGATTGGACCTAGACAAACCCCTGTGGGATCAAAACACCTTCGTGGGAAGATGGAAATACTTCGCGTGGATGACCGACTTCCGCACCTGCGTCAAACCAGAATCAGAGCTGATAGCTGCTAAAAAGTTGTGCGAACAATACAGGTGATAGGAAATATTTACATGTTACGCAGTTTTGCGAAATTTCTTTTTTATTTTAGTCGATTCGGCGCGCATTAATCAGTTAGAAAATTTTTAGCACTTTTGATAATATATTAAATATTTCTGTGATATACTTATTTCTACCAATTCTTAAATCGTCCAGAAATTTCAAGATATTTAAGTTCAACGTAAATTTTTCCATTGAATTCAAATTTATTATTGAGAATAAAAATGAGGCTATATGAATTACTGTATTTGACGCAAGCATTGTATTCTCAATTAGTTGCTTGAAAAACTTCGCACTTTGTACCTTATAGAATTGGCAAAGAGCCAGCCAATACTACCACAGAGCAAATTATCTATGCGAAGAAACTGTACGAGTCCGCCTTTCATCCGGACACCGGCGACCTGCAGAATGTCTTCGGTAGAATGTCCTTCCAGGTGCCGGGTGGAATGGCCATCACCGGCGCTATGCTTCAATTTTACAGGTATTTTACAATAATTTCGATCGATGGTCATTGAAAATCCTTTCGTTGAATCATATTGATATTTTGAAAAAACCAAATCGTTTTTAACAGTCAAGAAAATAAATAAGTATTCACTTTATCTATTTAATTTTAATTTTAATAAAACATGAGGTTGTTAATTTTGAGTTCCTGTGATTTTACTCGAAAAATTTATCACATAATCTGAATCAAGTTATTACTTCTTTTCTGACACACAATGTTAATTCAATCTAGGACGACTCAAGCAGTAGTTTTTTGGCAATGGATCAACCAGTCCTTTAACGCGCTCGTCAATTACACCAACAGGAATGCTAACAGTCCTATAACGACTAATCAGCTAGGTGTAGCTTATGTTAGTGCGACCGTCGCGGCGATGATAACTGCGATAGGATGTAAATCGTATTGGGAGAAGCGTGCTAGTCCTCTAATGGCTGTAAGTTTTGTGAGAGCAATTTGAAAACTACATAGAATATCCCAGATTTTACACCAATAACTAATGATTCTTTCTTTTTTTACGAAATTTGAAGTAGTTGATTAACCTGTAAAATCGACCGTATTGAAACTTTGATTTTTAGACCACCCTGTATATAATTTAAAACAAAACGTGTCTCAGATTGCTAAAGGCCTGGATTGTTGAATAAAAAAAAACATATTTCAGAGGTACGTTCCGTTCGCCGCAGTGGCAGCTGCTAATTGCGCTAATATTCCTCTAATGAGACAGAACGAAATTGTAAACGGCGTGGATCTCATTGACGAGAACGGCAAAAAACTTACAAAGTCGAAGGTATACTTATCGCTGGTTATTAAATTTTGTATGTAAAATTTTTTCAATTTTACACAAAACACATGAAGATTAATTTATGTGTATTTTATCAAATTAAGTTTGTAAAAAATATTATAACATTAAATTTCGACATTCCAAATATTATTAAATTTAACATATTGAAAAATTTTAATAAACGTTATTAAACGATTTTAGCTCGCAGCTATAAAAGGCATCAGTCAAGTTGTTATTTCGAGAATTATCATGTGCGCACCCGGCATGCGTATGTATCAATATCACACAACATCTCAATTTAAATTACTTATTAAAATTTTTTATAAAGGCTCTAGCAGGATAAAGGGGGGTAAAGCGGTCCCCAAATGAAATTGAATGAAGGCAAGTTTACTAGTTTTGAGGTGGTAAAAGAAAATTTTTCATCAAGTTTCAACTGCCTAACGCCATTATTCAGTCCGTAATCGCAAAAAATGTGCATTTTTCGTTTTTATTTCTCCGCACACTTTCATGCAATCTGCATACAAAAATTTATGAATGTAAACGTAGTCAACCTACATCTACTGATTTTTTATCGACCCGCCGTAATGATATATACCATTTAAAAAAAATTATTTAAAAATTCAATAATTTTTTTCTTGAGTTAAAAAATAAAGCCCTCTGGGAAAAATTTGAGGAGATATGTGTTCTAACAACCTATATTGTCAATTTTTTTCAGATTCCAAAAAAACCATTGACCAAAAAAAATGCGCCATTAAAAAAAATAAAAACCCCATTTTTATTCTATTTTTTGGAATTTGCAAGCATTTTCGTACGACTATTTTTGTGTCTTAATCATATTTTTTGAAAATCAACAAAAAAATGACATAAATAACAAAGAAATGATATAGATTGTCCAAATATACATATTTACAAATTTTTTCAGAGGCCTTTATGGTGCGGGATGCTTGCAAATTTAAAAAAAAAATAGAATAAAAATGGAGTTCTTATTTTTTTTAACCTGAAAAAAATTGACAATATAGGTTGTTAGAACACACATCTTCTCAAATTTTTCCCAGAGGGCTTTATTTTTTTAATTCGAGAAAAAAATTATTGAATTCTTAAATAATTTTTTAAAATGGTATATATCATTACGGCGGGTCGATAAAAAATCAATAGATGTAGGTTGACTATGTTTATATTTATGAATTTTTGTATGCAGATTGCATGAAAGTGTGCGGAGAAATAAAATGGAAACGAAAAATGAACATTTTTTGCGATTACGGACTGAATAATGGCATTAGGCAATTGAAACTTGATGAAAAATTTTCTTTTACCACCTCAAAGCTGATAAACTTGCCTCCATTCAATTTCATTTGGGGGTCTTTTTATCCCCTTTATCCTGCTAAAGCCTTTATTCGTTATATAATAATGAATTTAATTAATCAAACCGATAATTTCCGCAGTTATCTTACCGCCCATAATGGAAAGATTGGAAAAATACACGTGGATGCAAAGAATTAAACCACTGCATGCACCGATACAAATTATGATGTGCGGAATTTCGTGAGTATCACATTCTTTTTTTATCTTATTTTTGCTTACCATTTATCTTTGTCATTAAATGATTACTATGTGAAATTTGTATTATACATCTTAGGCTAACGTTTATGGTACCGACGGCGTGTGCACTATTCCCACAAAATTGGTAAACAATTCTTCTCATACTTTACATATTCGAAAATTCTTTTTTTAATATTTTATTTTTAATATTTTATTTTTAATATTTTATTTTATGCCATGTCTCTTTTGTAGCTCCGTTAAGGCAACTACCTTACAACGCTGGGAGCCGGAAAACTATGAGCTACTAACGAAGAACTGTGAAGGCAGTAAACTACCGACGTATTTATATTTCAACAAGGGATTATAATGTTATGAAAAGTTCTAGTTTTATGAAACTGAGATAAAATACCCAGTGAGAAATGATAATGGAATCTATGTCTACATCAAATCGACGTCGATTCGGTGATTTCGACGTCGAATCGACATCGATTTGATGTCGATTCCATTATCATTTCTCACTGGGTAAGTGTTATTCCATCCTTTATAAATATTGTTGTTTTAAATGGCACAGTGACGAGGTAAACTCTTCTGCTGGATCAGAGATGAACCCGAAACTGTAATATAACTCATTTAATTATAGTCAATTATTATAGCAGGAATCTTTTTGTATTTGCTATTAAACATTTACGCACAGTTCTTTCTTATGATTTTAAAGTATTAAATTTGGATCGTCACACCGACATTAATAATGGCATTTAAATTAGTATTTAGTCACAAAACGTAATATATCCACGAGATGATAAAATAAAATTCTATCAATGCACTGAAGTATATCTTACAATGAGAGAGAAGTTGATAACCCGCGATGCAATAGAAACAATAGTAAAGATATACTATAATAGTAAAAGCTATGGTACACAAAAAAAACCTAAGCAGCAAAATGTAAGCGGTGAGCAACATTTTAAATTTGCTACTGTTTCTGTTATTGTCTTATATTTTCTACTGTGATTGGCCGATTTGCTTTTTTTATGTGCCATGGCCTTTAAGGATAAAATGTTGACAATATAAATTGGTGCTTTATCGATGTCTATAATTACAAATTGTAGCAATAATTTTATTTCAATAAGCGCTTAATTGTTCCTCTCAAGCGTTGTAACGTTATTTATAAGTTTCGTACGTTTTAAATGTACTTATGCACTGAAATATTACTTAATGTTATTAATGTTATTAAATTTCGAGAAGCCTGTCGAAAGTAAAAATGCTGCCATATATAGTGATACGATAAAAAAAACTTTACTACATATATTATTGAAAAACATAGTAATATGATGACAGTGTTGTGTCAATAAATGTTATTCGATAATTGAATAGCTATTATTTTGCCTCTACAGCTTAATTCCATAATTTGATATTTCGATAGTATAAAAACTTTATAGATCGCATGAAAAATCTAATAATATATATATGTATATTTATTTTATAAAATAATATAAATTTTATATTTATTTATATTGATTACAATCCCTTGTTATAATAAACTTTATCCAGATGTTTGCGCTGACCCATTTTCTCTCGAAATATTTCGTACTCCTCCGGATATATCTTTAATAGTTCTGACTTCATCGAGCTTAATAGAAAAAGCATTAATATACTATATATATGTTCCTGATTTTAAAAAATTAATTTTTTGTGTTTTCTAAAAATATTAAAAATTAATCTAAATTCTTACTTTTTCTGCGGAAAAATAGCGAGTGCCGAAGGGATCGTGACTAACAAACTGAAGAAAAAAGAAAATATTGATTAAAATACTTATGCGCCAAAGGTAATTTATCAATATTTTATTGTACGAGTTTGCATAACGTCATCTCTGTGAAATTACCAGAGTGTGCATAAACCGATTTCAACGGGAAAAGTGATCCATGGACGAAGTTGGTAGAAACAATACGATTGCATTCGTTGTGTAATGACTGGAATCATCAGCATTCCGGGCGCGGCCATTATTATCCTTGTGAGGATGCATTCAGAAATACCCTTGACGGCGGCCATTTGTGACTTCATGATGCACACTTCGTCACCATTCTTGGCGAATATTGGAATACCCCGAGCGATCTCCCGTTGTCGCATGATGGGGAGATTTACCATATTGCCGGCAGCCACCGCACAAAATGGAACGAATCTCTGCGAGGAAGATAATTGACTTTTTTCATTCCTCGATTATAATTATACTTTTTGGTATTTAAAATAAAAAAAAATTCAAATTTTTAACAAACGACGATTATAAGGAATAATAAAATTCGATCAGGACACGAATTATATTAGATTTTCGACTTTACAGAGTTTTATCAGTAGTAGTTATTTTGAATGTAGGACGATTAAAATAATTTATCAATGACGTTTTTGAATGTCTATATTTAAATGGAATCGGGAAAGGATCAAACAAAAAATCAGATTTAAAAGAATTAACTGTAAAGAGAGTTCCTCTGCCGGAAAACAGTTTCCTAAATCCCAAAGCGGCCGCGCAACTTGCTGCAGTGGCGAGTATGAACGCCTGTTGGATAACATCGGTATCCTGCGGATCGTCACTCATCGCATTTCGATTGGTGTAATTGACAAACGCGTTGAAACTCTGATTAATCAACTGGCATGCTATCATGCCGAAGGCGGATCTGACGGAAATATGGCGGACGATTAAAATAGAAGAACGAATTGATTGGGAATTTATGAATGTGGGATGCATTTTTTATTATTTGTGTAGAAAGTTAAGTATACTAGTATACTTGTAGAAGGTCAACATGGCAGCAGTGAGGGTGACAGAAGCAGGCAGCTGGAAGGACATTCTTCCTATCACGTGCATGAACTCGCCATTATCGGGATGAAAGGCACTATCCTTGAGCTTCTTCGCATAGATTATGTCCTTTCTCTGCAGGCCTTCTGGCTCCTTCCTGGCCCTGAATAACAGAATGAAATAATATTAATTGTATGTTGATTACCTCGCGCATTAATAAATAAGAATAAATATTAATTTTAAAAATTGATAACTTTTTTTTCCGACTTATTTTTTTTACATTAGGAGTATTTTTAATAATCTTTTATACAATAAACTTGATTTTCTTAAAATTAAAAATTTTACTAATTAAGTTGATAAAGAATAATTCAGAAAAAGAAGGAGATAAAGTTGTACAAACTTACTTATAGTCTTCGCAGAGCTTTTTTGCTTCCCACAATTTGTTCTCTGGTACGAGTACCGTGCGGCAGTCGGTGATGAAGGCGTAATGCATCCATCTTCCGAGGTACGTGTCCTGGCTCCAAAGTGGTTTATCGACATCAATCCTACCTTCGGATTTATCTCCAAGATCACTACCCTTCCCCTTCATTTTCAGCCCATCTAGTGTCTCTCTTGTTAATTGACAGCTCGAATTTATTAATTAAAAATACTGGTATAAGCAAAATACATACGCGAAAAAGACTACGATAAATGCGAAAAATTAAAATAAATGCGAATTTTGCTAAATCAATTTTTTAGACGGTTACGTTGACGGTTTTAATTATTAAGAATAAAAGGTGCGTGATAATGTTGATATGATTTCTGGCATTCTTTGTCTCATAGCGCTTATTTATTCTGTTTGACATAAATGGCACTTTGTCACAATAGTATTTGACAGTACATCATGAACTTGTAATCAAATCTCTTGACATAAATATTATAGATAAAGTATATTATGCGTTTTCTACATTGCATGTCGATATTGCGTGTGGTAGAAAAACAGGCAGACTGCTAGTTTCATTCTTTTACGTTGCTTTGACAACCGCTTTTACATATTTTCAAGACATATAGTAATACAGAATGTATAAAAAGTACTCCTGAATATCTTGAAAAATGTGTTTTTTTTAAATTGTTTCAAACAAAAGCGATAGAATTACGCATTTTATTATACGTATAACTGTAAACGTATAAGCACTACTTTTGTCATAAAACTTTTATATTGGCAAAATATTCGCCAATTTTTACGAAACACCGACAAAATAGAATAGTTTTACTAGGAGAAACACTCCCAGTGTAAATTTCATAATAATGCCAAACTTATATAGATTTGCTATTTGGATAATCAATAAATGAAATTCACTATATTTATAAGTCTTGAAGCAAAAAATCTCAATTATACTCGAATTTTTGTTGGCGATGAACATTTCACTTATTGATTACTTAAGTAGTGTGTGTAACAGATCTATATATAGGTTTATTCTGTGATATTTACACTTAGAATAAATTTTCCTTTAATTAATTGCCAAAATGGCTGATTATTCAAGATAAACGTAATTATTTTTTTAAATGACATTTTTTCATGTTTTACAATTTATATTATTCGTCCATTAATCTGCAACAATTTTAACATATTGTTTAAATTTTTTTTTAGTAGTAATTCGCGGAAGGCATTTGGTGCACTATACATTTGAATTTTGTGTCCGATATTTCAGAAATGTCACAAGAAATAAATATAAACACGGGAACAGAAAGCATTTATTGGCGAAATACTAGCCAATTTCTAAAGAAACATTTTGACGCGAAATAGATGGTATTTGTCCTCTTATAGGACTCTGTACGATTGATGTGTGACGCATAAGTCGCGATAATAAATCGCACACGCATAGTGTTAATTTCTCTCTCTCGTTATAGTTAAAAGTATTAATAACTTTCTTTTCGTTAACTTAATACAATAAATATGGAAGTGTCTGATGATTCATTAATTATAAATTATCGTATCTTGGGATACAGATTTGATATCTTAGCGGCGATGTTGTGGTATATTTTGATATTATGGAATATGATGGAGCAGGATATAATTGACGACTACAGGGAATCTCGATTCAAACACAGATATCAATGAAAATACATAGTAGGCATAGATTCGATACACTACAGATATACCATCAACTCTTGGTTCCTGTCCAACATCTATATAAATTTTTCTATGTGCTCCCGGCTTAAGAAATTACCACGACCAATCACAGTCGAATGTGAGAAGAATAATCGACTGTGATTGGTCAATTTTTTACTCTTACTTCTTAAATCAAGCTTACTTCGGATATTATAGACGACGCTTTAAGCTTAAAATACCTATTGTAGATCCGGGGTAATGCATGGTTATTTTTATACCAAACTTGATTGCTGATTCTAACCTTCACAATCTACACATGGTTATTTTTATAACCAAACCTGATTGCTGATTCTAACCTTCACAATCTACTTGCTAAGGTTTGTTGGCGAATAAAATACTCGTGCAATTATTTAAAAGGAATTATTATTCACTGAGGATTTAATATAATTTTCAGATGTCTGAATTAACAGAAGTTGAGAGTAGTAAAATTTTCGGAGGATGGCAGAAGATATATACACACAATAGGTAAATATATAAAACATATGCTTTATATTTATACATAAAAAAACCAGTAATCTCTAAGGCCGGAATCAGACTACACGTTGAAGATTGAGGTTGAAGATTGAAAATTGAATACTCCTCCCCACTTAAAATCTTAATAAAAAATATTCTCATTTGACGCGTTTTCACTCAAAACGAAAGAATCTGGCACAAAAACGCTGTGGTTAGCCTCGTGAATCGATTTATTAAACGTTAAAGTTTGAGACTACAGATTAAGATATCTATTATCCCGACTCGGTACAGCGCTATACACATAAGGGTCCACTAAAAGTCCCGGGCCGGGATAAATATTTCAGAAAATATGCATTTTTGAGAAAAATGTTTCAGACAAAAGTTGTAGGGTTTAAAAAGATCTATTCACTAATCACATCCGCTTGACTTTGGGTGGTGCCACCAAGGTCAGGTCAAGGTCAAATTAATTTTTTTAAATGGAACACATATACAGGGTCCACCAAAAGTCCCGGGCCGGGATAAATATTTCAGAAAATATGCATTTTTGAGAAAAATGTTTCAGACAAAAGTTGTAGGGTTTAAAAAGATCTATTCACTAATCACATCCGCTTGACTTTGGGTGGTGCCACCAAGGTCAGGTCAAGGTCAAATTAATTTTTTTAAATGGAACACCCTATTTTTGATGTCAGAATTTAATAGCTGGTGTCAAGAGCTTTCTAAAACACTATAATAAAGTTATTTTTCATTAAGTACTTTTCGAGTTATAAGGTTTGAAAGTACACCGCCAGTACAGTACCGCCGGTATTAGCATTACACAAGGTGTCCGATCGATGGCTAAAATCTCTTGAATGTTGTTCAGGATCATGTCCTGGGTAACATTCGTCAAGATCAAAGTCATTGGAGGTTGTACCTCTTATTTTCATTTTTACGTAAAAATGAATTCTTAGTGCAAAAATGAAAATAACAGGTACGACTCAAATGACAACTTTTGTCTGAAACATTTTTCTCAAAAATGCATATTTTCTGAAATATTCAGCTGGCCCGGGACTTTTGGCAGACCCTGTATACGTTCTGCATTAATTACACAAATCATCTGCTTCACAAACACAAATTCACTGCTTTAAAAATACTAATTCACTGCTAATGCAAAGAATTTGTGTGCTTAAAGCAGTGACACACAGTATGAAATATTTATTATAAATCATTTTTGGAAATATTTCAATAAAATATTTAAAAAATATTGCGTAAACATTTGAAATACGTTTTAGAATATTCCATTGAAATATTTCACGAAAATATTTTAGAAATATTCTAGAAACATAAACATTTCAGGAAATATATCTGTACAAACTCTGATTCCTGGACATATTTATATTTCAGAAATATTTTATGAAATATTTCAAAATATTTCAAATCTTGCATGAAATATTTCGGAAATATTTCATGCTGTGTGGGGAATTTCTGTTTTTAAAACAACGAATTTGTTTTTAAAGTAGTGAATTTGTGTTTTTAAAGCAGTGAATTTGTGTAATTAAAGCAGAACGTACACATAGCACTGTATCGAGTTGGGATGACAGATATTTTAATCTCTAAAATCTCGAACTTTAATGTTTAATAATTCGATTCACAAAGCCGACCGTCGCGTTTTTCTGCCAAATTCTTTTGTTTTAAGGGAAAATGCATTGAATGAGTATATTTTTATTAAGATTTTAGGTTAAGTTAGGGGGGTATTCTAAATAATTACCCTGAATTTATTTTGAAGTATTTTGCATAGTCTGAAAAAATGATTATAATTGTTTAATAGTACTGAATTGGGATGCAAGATGAGATTTGCCATCTCTACATACCATCTCAAGCTGAGAAAGAATCAGTACCAGTTATCTACTGGTTATCCGGTCTCACTTGTACAGAGGCTAATTTTAGTCAGAAAGCTGGAGCGCAAAAATATGCTGCAAATCATGGTGTACTTCTTGTCATACCTGATACTAGTCCAAGAGGATTGAATATTCCTGGGGAGGATGATAGTTATGACTTTGGTACTAGTGCAGGATTCTATGTAGATGCGACATGCGAACCATGGCAAAAAAAACTACAGGATGTACAGCTATATTACAAAAGAATTGTCAACATTGATTAACAAAGAATTTCCAACTTTGCCGTCTAGACAGTCTTTAATGGGCCATAAGTATAAAAAATAATCCTTTGGAATACAGGAATATTTCGGCATGTACTCTTTAAAATGCTTCTTCTTTCCTGTTGTTTAGTATGGGAGGACATGGCGCTTTAATTTGTGCCTTCAAAAACCCGGGACAGTTCAAGACAGTTTCAGCTTTTGCACCCATAAGCAATCCAATCTTATGTCCATGGGGAAAAAAAGCCTTCTCAGGATACTTGGAAGGATCAGAGGATAATGCTGCATGGAAAGAATGGGATGCTACCGAACTAGCAAAGAAATATAATGGCCCATCTTTGGATATTTTAATTGATCAGGTTCTAATAATTTTTAATTGCATCTCTAACATGTGTTAATATTTAATTTATTATCGTGCATTTGACTTTTTTAATTTTTTAATTCAAACGATTCATAATTCTATAATTTGTATATTTACAGGACAAAGAGGATAAGTTTCTGAAAGAAGGCCAATTATTACCAGAGAATCTGCTAAATGCTGCAAAGGATAAGGATAACATCGCGCTAACTATCAGATTTCAAGAGAGATGGCTATGATCATAGTTATTACTTTATTACTACATTACTACATACTTATTACTACATTTATTGAAGATCACTTTAAGCATCATATGAAATATCTTAAAAATTAAGTTGTATCCAAAATTACTTTACCAAAAATTGTTTAAAAAATTGAGACTTTAATATCATAATTTACAACATTTATATTTCTTACGCTTTTAATGGAAATTACATTGAAATAAATTTAAAAAATACTAAAAATATGTTTATAACTTTTGAGTTTTACATGGATGATATAGCATAACTTTTATACTTCCTTATTTTATTTTTTCAATTTATATTTTACTACATGTAAAAATATGGAATATAAATAATAGAAATATTGTATATCTGAATTTTTGTTTCTTTTTTTAGCAAATCTATCCTTGTACGATGATTGAAACTTTACAATTTATCCATAGAATATGCCGTAAACAATATAAATTGAAATCTAAATTTAGAAAAAGGGGAAATATTATGATCTTGGAGGTTCTCGGAATCCATGCCAGAGACTTAGAAGAGGTTCTCGTTTCTGCCAAATATTGGCATTACCCCACACTTGCCAGAATCTGTAATTTTTAGAAAAAAAATTATGTGTGCGTGCGTGCGTAGTTTATATTGATATCTACTAATCTACTATCTTTTGATTTATATCACTCTCTTGACAAATAGTGAATTTTTCCTAGAAAAATTGTTTAGCATTGCTTAAATTTAGAACATTACGTGTTGATATTTCTTATTTTTTAAATTCACTAAAATATAGCAGTAGAAATTGCTTATTTTATGAGAATTATACCATGTAATAAAACTTACATTCCAAACAATGCACCACCTAAATGCGCAGCATGATCAAAATATTTCCACCCTAAGATACAACCAACAACATCCAAAGTCATTATTCCTTTAATTGCCTATGTAAAAAATACAATAAATATAATTATACCATGGAAGACTATGTAATATTATCTTTATGTTTGCGTTCACATAACTTGGATAAGAGAGATGAGATACTTACCATACCTGCTGTAAACGTGAGTATGGGAAGGAAAACTATACTGAGTCGTATATCAGGATATTGTGTACATACAAATCCAAGAATACCCATGATCGCTCCAGACTAAAATAAAAACTGAAAGTTGAAACTTATACAGTGGTAGATACAATAGAAAATATAGACATACGCAAAAAACAAAAACTGATGAAACATTACTGATGATATATCATTACTTTCAGAAAATTTTCAACATATCTGCAATATATAAACTATTTATTACTTTAATTGATCAAATTAAAGTTAGTTACCGCTCCTAGAGAAAGACCTGGCATTCCAAACATACTTTTATACACATGACTAGCGAAGCTGGAAATTACTCCGCTTGATAAATACAGAGCCAAAAATTGCTCCTTCCCCAACGCTGTCACAGCTATTGTGCTAAAGCTGTGTAGCACGTACATATTCGCAGCCAGATGGATTATGGAATAATGTGAAAAGGTGGAAAGTACCATAGACCAACATGACGCACCTTACATGAAAATTATCTTAATCAACATTTACAATTCAGAAGTAAAATAACTGCTACGAACTGCAAGCATCAATTACTCAAGACGATGGTATCACTTACTAGAAGCCGGATTGGCGCAAAAGTAGCGCACCATTGTTTTCTGCAATGTCGGCACTCGCCACACTAAGAATATAACTACGTTTATAAAACATATAGGGACAAACATCTTCTGTCCTTCGGTCAAGTTTTGCCACCATGATTCCATCTCGTTCTTCCATCCTGTTCGCTAACCAATGTATTATTATGTATATTAAGGTATCTATTGAATGTTTCTCCAAACAATACATACTTTAACTCGAAACTGTCTGTAACGATGGATTAGTCTATATGTCTGGCTTCTGATACGTTCATACTCCCAAATTGCAGCACCTGCTATAGTGGCTCCGCTGAACTAATGAAACAAAAATGCAAAATATTCATGTCGTTTACTCACTTTAAGAGAAGTTAGTATTTAAAAATACTTTTAAAAAATTATAGACACGCACGCACACGCACGCATGTACATGCAAGCATATATATACACAGGGTGTTCCAGAATATTGATAAAAAACTCATGTTAGTAAAAATAGTTGCCAATAAAAAAATGCAATACTAAAAAGTACATAAATAATTCTGAAAAAATTCTTAGAGCTTTATAAGAAAATAAACAATTTTTGTCTCTTGCTATTTCTCTGCAAAATTAATAGTACTCGAATAAAAAATTATTAAAAATGAATATTCAGCGATTTTTAGTTATAAATATCTTGTTAACTATTGCGAAAATTGCAAAATGATAGATGACTTTTCGACTCAGTTTAATCCGGTCTATCTATTCACGAAATATGGATTGGCGGTCATTCTGGGACACTCTGTATATATGTTCATAAAAATCTATAAATATAAAATATCTATAAGTGTTACATCAAATCTTGTTTTTAAGATTGTCAACAACCATTTGAAAAAAAAGGAAAAGAAAGAAGTTAGTGATATTTCTGTTATTTATAAGTTTTTGTTCTTTCTTCATGCACAAGTGAAACAGTACATTCTGTTAATAGCTAAAAATAGCTTTGTTGTCTTATTTATTTACCATAATGGTGAAACCAAGATGTTTCCATAACTTTGCAGATGATACAGTTCCAGTCTCGATATGAGCATTAGGAAAAGGAGATTCTGATTTGAAGATCTGCGACCTCTTTAAACTTCTTATTTGTCTGTACTGTAATACTTGCTGCATTTTAGCCTTGCAGTGCTGTCTATTTATGAAAACACTAAAATTCCATAAATACATCTGAATACATTTCAATTGTAGCAAATATAAGAAATTACAATACAATTGTATACCAGATTTTTAATAAAATATTCATTTAGAATATGAAACAAAAAGGAACCATAATTTGTACATTTTTACAAATATAAATATGTTATGTTCAATCTAATATTTTCTTAATTTATAATCTTTATACAATGCAAAGATATTTATTATTTTAGCAAAGCTACATTTTAAGTAGCAAAATAACATTATTATTGAATTACAAAGTATTTCATAGCTTGTCACCAACAAAGGAAAAAAATTCAATATTATAATTTACTGCAACACAAAAGATAAATTATTTCTATATAATTCATTACAGATTTGATAAAAAAAACATAGAATTGACATTATGTCATTCTAAGGATCTACAATACTATAACGTTACAATTACAGTCATTAAGAATTACAAAATAGGTCCTTAAATTTATCTTCTGAAAGTTCTGAAATGTAGATATACTTTAAGAGATAAAAAATTATCATGCAAATATAAGAAATCATGAAATAGTAATTATTCAGAAAACGCTCCTCACCTTCAATTTCAACGAAATTATGCTCATTCGTTTTCGCATGAAACGGAAGAATCTGGCAGTAAAATGTATTCAGTCCCGCGAAACGGGATATTAATTGTTAAAGTTATACTATTATTAGGAAATCTGTCACATCGATGATACAGAGGGTTACAGAAATTGTCTGTTTTATAAACATAAATTCTCTATTACAAAAACAAAAATTATATAGAAAATAGTTTGTTCCTAAAGCAGAAAATTTGTATTTTTAAAGCAAAGAATTTGTTTTTAAAGTAGAGAATTTGAGTTTATAAAATAAAGAATTTATGTATCCCTTTATGCCATTCATATGACAAATTTTTTAATCTAACAACTATTAACTTTAACCTTCCGTGAACTAGGTGGAGTGCGACATACCCCAGCAAGAATTTCTATAACTTCTTAACAAGTACTGCGCATATGTGTTGCCGATTTTGTGCAATTAAAGAGTGCGTTGGTACCAATCACACTATATTATAGTATATTTATAATAAAGTATAGAGCATGGGGTATACCCACATTTGATCCATGTTGATTTTCCACCTGGTTCACAGAGGGTTAACGATTATTTAAAAAAAAAAACTGTAACGATTAATATCTTGCTTTGAGGGATTGAGCACATTTTAATGCCAGATTCTTTCATTTCATGCAAAAACGCATCGAATGAGCATAATTTCATTGAAATTGAAGGTGAGGAGCATCTTCTGGATAATTACCAAAATTTCAAAAAAGTGACAGTCTAAAGCCCCGAACACAATACGAGGGGAATAGCGATAGAAATAAAATGATTTTAGCCTATCAGAAACTGTATATACCGGTGTCTGATCCGATGTATATCCGATTTCTGAGGATAAAATTGTTATTTCTATCCCTATCGCTATTCCCTCGCATTGTGTCTGGGACTTTATAGTAAACACTAAAAAATCCGTACCATCTGTTTGTTATGTCGCCCAAACGTAAAAGCGTCCCGACCGTCATACTATTAGAATTTCCTATTCGTTTGCAGAATGCATAAATATTCCATATACGCTAGATAAGTGAAAATTTTAATCACGCAAAATCTACATAACCTCTCATGTCATGTCTAACTCTTCTGATAATTCTGATAGATTCAGATAGAATACAGATCAGTGTTGCCAGCAGTGATGGGAAATTGGCCCCGCGCAGCCAGGGCCGACAATCTCCCCTCTTGTTTCTCCCCCTATTGAATTATCTTAATTTCAGCAATACGTGTACATACATACAGCAAAACTTATACATATGTGTATTTAATTAATCATTTTGATGCATATTGTACCAATTTAGTACATCATTCTTTAAATACATTACAGAAATTAAAATAATTTAATAGAAAATTATGGCCGCAGCACAGACTCTTGCATAACGCATAATGCATAGTGCATAAGGGAATCGACCAATCAAAATTCTTCTTTTCCATGGAATGGAAGGCAAGAAAAGATTCTGATTACTAATACGCGTATCTAGGGTTGGGTATTATGCGAAGCTAGGAAATATTATGCATTTTATGCGCAGAATATGCACATAATGCAGAAAATGTGCATAATATGCAGAAAACGTGCATAAAATGCAGAAAATAACACGGATGCAAACATAATGAGTGCATCCAGAAGAGCAGAGCACTCAGTGAGCTCTTGTATCTGATTGGCATATTCCATTAGAACTAAAAATATAGACCAAACAGGTACAAGAGCTCACTGGCCTAGTTTCCATCACATGCACATCGTGCATTTGATATGGATACTAACTAGTAACTTTCTATTGAGTTATTTTAATTTCGGCGATACGTAAAAACATATACAGGGTAATTCAGAATAATCCTGTGTCTTTGCAAAGACGTGTTCCTAACTGAATTCTGAGACGATTCTTCCTTTACGAAAATTTCATCCGACGCTTACTTTTTGAGTTATTAAAGGATAATTTATCGAATCATAGGTAACGTATAGAAGGTAGGCAGGGGCGGCGCACTGACCGTCTGATGCGACCACAAGGGGCACTCGTTCAGCCGTCTAAGGACACAGAGTTATTAAGGCCATCATACGTACAAAAATTTTAATCGTGATCGTAAGGCCGTAAGCAAATCGGCCAATCACAATCGAGCGTTTTTAAACGCGAGATCGTAATTTTGATTGTGATTGGTCGATTTACTTGCGACCTTACGATTCCCACTAATGCGGGGTCTACAATAGAAGTCGTAGAGGTCGTAGGGTCTTAAGTCGTAAAAAATTGACCAATCATAGTTGATGATTCTTCTCATATTCGACTGTGATTGGTCAATTTTCTACGACTTAAGACCCTACGACTGCTACGACTTCTATTGTAGACCCCGCATAAAATTTTTGTACGTGTGATGGCCTTTACGTTTCACATAATAAACGCCCGCACACACGCGCATGCGCGCACACACACACAAACTCTCTCTCTCTGTCACTTAAGGCCATCACACGTAAAAAAATTTTAGTTGTATCGTAAGGCCGTAAGCAAATCGGCCAATCACAGTCGAGCGTTTTAAAACCCGAAATCATAATTTTGATTGTGATTGGCTGATTTGCTTGCGATCTTACGATTACGACTAAAATTTTTGTACGTGTGATGGCCTTAATTCTTCACACTACACTAACCTGTAACCTGCTCAATACAGGTACATCCAGAAGCACGACCGCTCACTAAGCGCTCAGTGAACTCTTGCATCTGATTGGCATATTCCATTAGATCTAAAAATATAGACCAAACAGGTACAAGAGCTCACTGAGCGCTCAGTGAGCGGTTGTGTTTCTGGATGCACCTTATATATATATACCCTACATAACAGTGATATTTAATAACTTATAATAATACATACATGTGAAAATATGTTTAACTTTTAGACACATTTTTAGGTTATGTGCACATTGATCAAGTGTACTTTTTTGATTTTCGCTATACTACTATAATATTCCAAATAAATTTTGTACAATGTACTTACAAGTATCCTTATTTTCTATATTCTTTAATATCTTTTCGTTTTGAATGACGGGACTGAATGGGACGGGTAGAGATTCATTAAAAATTATTACTTCATAAAATGATATAATAGGAAATTTTATTTATTTTATGCAGCAGAAAATCTCCAATTTTCTGCACATAATATTCACGCATAAAATGTACATTATTATGCATACTGCATACCCAACCCTGCGCGTATCAAGTGCTCGGTGTAAATAGAGTGGGTATAAAGAGAGTGAAGCCAATTAACCGGAAGTCGCCATTTTACGACAAATATTTATGACGTAATTCCTCATCCTAACCTTTTCTTTTTCTAACGTCGTTTTCCTCTAACTAACAGTTAATCGAAAATGGCGGAACCAATCAGGAAGGAGAACCAGGTCGTGAATTTTTTCTTTTTGCGCATGTGTCGTTAATTACTATAGACTGCGTTCAGCAGAACGTTTGTTTTGCAACTGTTGGAAGTTTCCTTCGCGCTAATTGGATCATACTTTTAGATCTAGAAAAATGGTCCTATCTCAGCAGACAATCATAAAACGGTTGCAAAACTGTTGAGTCTGCTGAACGCAGCCATTTACCAAATACAAACGGTCGTGTGTTGTGCCTGGTTGTGCATGGTTGTGCCGCGTCGAAAATCTTGCACTCGGGCTGTCATTAAATTGTCATGAACGATTAGCGGTATATCTCTCTCTCTCAACACATGGCGATGCGTAACATAGACGTAATTCTAAGTCAGCTGGGATGGCAGGACGGCTTCCGAATTCCTATAGCTAACGAAGAAAACAAATGTTTGGAGGAAGAAGTAAATTTAAGACACGATTTGGATATTCAACTTGATTAGACTCACGACTTCAACCGAACTCATAAATTCGATTAACGATTAATTCAACCGGCAGCATTGTTCAAAACAGCAAAATTTCTATACAATTTGTTAATTTTATCTTTCTTTCTATATATTAAATGAAAAAGTAATAATTTTCATTTTCTGTGCTAACAAAATACTACTATTGCTTGCAATTGATTAGATAATCGCGGTTTAAGTAGTTTGTTGAAGTCCCTTTATAAAAATAGTTTTTTTCTCTGAACTCGGAAGAGTTAACTGCTGTTGAAACAATTCTTCAGTAAAAATATATATATGCAATAGCGCATTTATCTATGAGCTTTTGAATCTCAAGCCTTAGAACGCCCAAACATCAGAGGTGCCATAGCTTTAAAAAAAAATGAAATTAGATAATTTCAAAGAATGGAATGTTTTCTAACAATGTACACAGATGATATAGTATAACGCTGTAGGTGCATTCTGTTTCATGCATGATGTGCATAATACATCATTTAACATTTAGTTAACAACAAGAATAAATGATGCATCATACATATCATGCGTGAATACATCCTGTGTCTTACACAAAGTGTTCTAACTGTGATAGTGTTACAATACTCGACACTGTGGATGTTTCCAACAACGTACATGGATGTCACAGTATAACACCGCCTAAGACCAAAATCAGACTACGCATTGAAGATTGAGATTGAAGATTGAAGATTAAAATTTGACTAGTGAGGACAAAGGAATTTTAGCTCCTATTGTTTTGATTGATCAAATTTCAATCTTTCAATCTTCAATGCCTAGTCTGATTCCGACCTAATGGGCTTTCTGCAATAAGTTATATCTAAGCTTTAAGTCTGAAGCTGTAAGAAATGAACCAATCGATTATTCTTCTCATATTCAACTGTGGTTGGTTAATTTCTTATGATTTAAAACTTAAAACTTAGGTAATAGCTTATTGTAGAAAGCCTATTACACAAAGTATTTCAACTGTGACACAGTATAAGACCGGAATCAGATTACACATTAAAGATTGAGATTGAGGATTGAAGATTAAAATTTGATCAATGAGGACAAAGGAATTTTAGCTCCTATTGTTTCGATTGATCAAATTTCAATCTTTCAATCTTCAATCTCAATCTTCAATGCCTAGTCTGATTCCGGCCTTATACTGCTTAACATTGTAAAAAGCTAAGTACAAGCGTGTAAAACATGTCGATCTTTCTATTTGTTATTACTTTTATAAATTATAGGTTAAGATTGACAATATTAAATTTTAAATAATTTTTTCTAAATATCTATTTAACATTTTAGGCAATTCCAACATAAGGCAGAATACATATACAACATTTTATGAGATCAAAAAGCATCTTGAAATTACTTCATTCGAACGCTTGAAAACAATAAATGATTTTTCACAGGAGTATATTTCTATTCATTGTTATAATTATAAGTCATAAAACACATATAGTACTACAAACTACATATTTTTACTTTCAAAAATATCCAATAGATTTTTTATAAATTCAAACAGTTAAAGGTACAATCGATCAAAGGAACACCATGTTCGCCTACACATTAGTACGTGTCTGTGAGGTGGAATTTATTCCGAGAATGACAAAAAATTTCAAAATTGAATCTTAAGAAAAATTTTTTGTCATTCTCGGCATAAACTCCACCTCACAGTCATGTATTAATGCGTATACTTTAATCTTGGAAAAGGATTTTCGAAATCTGTAAAAGAGGAAAAAAGTAATTGTTAAACAAAATTTATGATTAGTCGGTAATACAAATGGCTTTAGGACCCCCTTAATTGTTAAACAAAAAATATAATTGTTATATCAAATAATTATAATAAAATATTAATTGTTACATACTTAATATTATATAAATAAAACATACAGAAAAAATGATTATATTATACGATAACGAATAAAAATTAATTTAATTTCAAAAATTAACTTAAAAGTGAAGCCATGAATATTTTAGACGTTTATATTGTTCGGACAGATTGCTACAAAGACGAAGCACAAAATCTCGTTAAATGCAAAGTTGGGGAGCCTTGAAGAACGGTTGAAGATGATTCGAAACCACGCCAGTGACTTGGCCGTACGGCACGATTTTAATCAGAAGCTGCTCAGTGAGCATTCGGTTCAGCTGGAGACAGAGGATCATCTATACCGTTTGAGCGGTAATACCGAATCATTATTGCGCCAAGAGACGCGCGAATTCGAGAAGGAATGGATGGATGTAAATCGTAGAGTATCAAGTATGGAAAAAGAGTTGATTAGAGTAATGAAAAAACTGACTGAAGCAAAAGAAATGGTCCAATTCGATGAGAACAGCTTATGCAAGTGGGAAGAGATACTTGCGCGGAAGGACGAGGATAATCAATTGATAGAGGATTACATGAAGCAGGATACGCAAAAATACAAAGTATATAGCAATTATGTTTTATGAAGATAAAGATGTATAAAAAATAGTCAAGAATGTGTATATTTAATTTCTAGTGAAGCATTATAAGAAATTATTACAATTAATTCGAAATACTACTATAGATAAATACTTAATTTCATCTTTTTATTTTATTTGTTCTTTATTTTATTGGAAAAATATAGGATTCAAAATGGATTAAAAATGCCTAAAAATCTTTCTATCAGAAACTTTGTCAAATATTAAATATTTATGTTTAATTTTTAGATTGTCATTTTGTCTATATTGATATACAGGGTGTTTCCAAATTAAATGGCAAAATTTCGGGAGCGTGTAGAGGAGTAAAAAACTAAGAAAAAAAGTCCTATAGACATATGCTCCTTTTTGCTTTGTTTCGCAGGAAATCACGAAAAAAGAAAAAAATATATTTAATTTATTATTTTAATTATTTTATTTATAAACTTTTTAATGAAGATTTTGTTCGAAATGTGCACCTCTTGCAGCAATACAAGCATTGCATCTGTCAAACACGGCTCTTGTAGCAGCCAGGCACTGTTCTTGCGATATTCTGTTCGCTGCAGCTACGATACGATTTCTCAAATGTTGCTCTGATTGAATAGGCGAAGAATAAACTTCTTGCTTCAGAGTACCCCATGCATAGAAATCTAATGGCGTTAAGTCGGGCGAACGAGTTGCCCAATGTACTGCTCCTCCACGTCCAATCCATCGTTGTGGGAATTTTCTATCTAACCAGGTTCTAGCGACTCTGCTGTAATGAGCAGGGCATCCATCTAATTGAAACCACATTTCAGTACGTTGTTGTAATGGGATGTTTTCTAAATAGTCAGAAAATTCATTCTCCAAGAAATTTAGAAAACGGTCCCCATTTAATCTTGCAGGTAAAAAAAACGGTCCCACTAAAACGTCGTTCCAAATTCCAAGCCAGACATTAACAGAAAACTCTTGCTGAAATTTGTATTCTCTAACAGACCTGGGATTTTGATGAGATCATAATTCCTTTGATTAATTATTCCACCTCTGGTAAATGTTGCCTCATCTGACCACATTATTTTAGATGGAAATAAAATATCATTGTGGCATGTCTGAAGGTACCAGTTACAAAAGTTCAATCTGTTCCAATGATCTTGAGGTAATAAATTTTGCACTTTTTGAATGTGGTAGGGATAGCGATTATCTCCTTTTACAGTTCGCCAAATTGTTTGTGGTGACACTCCCAATACAGCCGACGCATTCCGAACGCTGGTCTCAGGATGATTGTCAAAATGTTGTAAAATACGATTCCCTGCCTGCAAATCTCTTCGTAACGCTGCTTGAAATCGGTTGTTTTCTTGTCGAATTGAAAATGTTCCAGTCTCTCGCAATCTATTAAATGTCAACATAAACACTCTTCGGTTTGGCACTCTTCTGTTTGGAAATCGTCGTGCATATTCTCGCACCGCCTTTAAAGCATTACCGTTGCAGAAACCGTATACAAAAACCATATCAGCATATTCACTATTAGAATACGTACGCGGCATATTGCAAAAGACAAAATTCATCTACTGTTAAAGGCTTTCAAAGAGCGACTGACAAATTCATAACAGAAAGTGGAAAATGTAATCAAATATGTCGGTGCTAGATATGGCAAGAAATGTAAACATTTTTTTTCGATTTCTCTGAAACGGAGCAAAAACGAGCATATGTCTATAGGACTTTTTTTCTTAGTTTTTTACTCCTCTACACGCTCCCGAAGTTTTGCCATTTAATTTGGAAACACCCTGTATATACCTACATACATACACACATATATATATATATACCGGGTTTAAGGGAGATTTAATTTATCAAGTACTATTTACCATGTTTAAGGCAAATGAACTATACCAGTAAAAATTGCATACTTTCTACTACTATGAAAAAAATATTAGGAATCCGAAATATATTAATTTTTCATACTAAAAAATAAACTTTTTGAAATCCTTGCATTTTTATCATATATCCTATAGGGGTGGGATATATGACTACTCATGTACGGCTCATGGAAAATTTACAAATAATGCATATAAATAAAACGTAAAATAACTTATAAAATACGTTTATAAAGTTTTATTAAGAAATAAAAATGATAAATATGTATATGAAGTAATAAATAATAATTACAATCTGTCTACATATATTAGAAGTGTTATGACAAGAGGTACATATTTCATGTAATGCGTTTATTGTATTTAATGTACTGATTTCAATCTGCGCACTTTGTATCCTTTGGGCATAAATCCCACCCGCTAAAAATGCCGTATATCCCAAACAGGTGGGATATACAAGACAACAAACTAAACAAAGAATACGAAAGCAAAGCACTTGTATTTTGCTATACAACATGCTTTACTATTCCTCCACACGTATGTGTAGATAATCACGAAATAACCACTAAGTCTTTTATACGCCCTACAGTAATCATTTTATGTAGATTATAATTTATGATGGCGCTACTTATGATGGCGACAAATCGATTCAACTCACAATAATTTCATTAATATTAACAGTAAGAAGCTGAAATTATATTAATATAACATAACTAATATAACTCAATACTAATATAACATAAAGGCATGTAACAGAGTAGTTGTGAGAAAATTACCCCCACTCCTGTTTTTTCTGACTTCTGCGGCGTATTTGCCGGGTTTACCCTACACATATATGTGTATATATATATATATATATATATATACACAGGGTGTTTC
>NW_017256393.1:3441803-3458477 GCF_001594055.1 Mycetomoellerius zeteki
CAATGCTTGTATTGCTGCAAGAGGTGCACATTTCGAACAAAATCTTCATTAAAAAGTTTATAAATAAAATAATTAAAATAATAAATTAAATATATTTTTTTCTTTTTTCGTGATTTCCTGCGAAACAAAGCAAAAAGGAGCATATGTCTATAGGACTTTTTTTCTTAGTTTTTTACTCCTCTACACGCTCCCGAAGTTTTGCCATTTAATTTGGAAACACCCTGTATATATGTACACACATTTGTTTCAATAAGTTCTAAGATTTAAAGTTGTTTATTATTCTCAGTATATTTGTACAATATAATAGTAATAATACTTATGATGCTTAATTTTGAGGGGATGCTAGAGTCGATTTAAAAATAAAAAATTATAGATTTCTTTTTATCCATTTTTATCTTAGTATAATGACCAACGCTGGAAGTAAAATGGATAAAAAAATCTGTAATTTTTTATTTTTTCCATCTTTGAACACAAAATACACTAGCGATAAATACATTAGTATGTACATTTTAATCGTAGAAAAGGAATTTTTATTCTGTGAAACCACTACGAAGAAATTCGACACGAACAAAAACGCTTTTATCGATAATACAGGCGACTTCAGCATTCCCAAAATAAAAGGCCAGATTTCGCTGTGAAAGTTAAAAAGTTTTACCTACTGTGTATATGACATATATGAGAGTCGTTTGAAAAGTTTTGAGCCTAACATAGAAACAAGTATTTTTTCGGTCAAATTCAGCTTTATTTTTCAACATAGTCTCCTTTTAAGTCGATACACTTTTCCCAGCGATGCTCCCATCCTTTTAACCCATTCAAATAATAGTTGGCGTCTTGCTCTGCAAAATAGGCTTCTACGGATGTAATCCATTGTTTTGACTATTCCTTCGTCTTAGGAATGAAGTAGTGGATCCAAGTTTCATCAATAGTTATTAATCGACGCAAAAAATCTGACTCGTTGCGCTTAAACCGCTCCAATAGAGCCTTGAAAATGTGTATTCGATTTTTTCCATTTTTACAAAAGTGACATCGACTGACACAAATGACTGTCAAACAATTGAGCGTCCATAATGGCTACAATTTTCACAGGTATCTTTCAAAGCATGTACGATTGTAGTACCAGAATGGTTTTAACGAGTAATGCCATCTTCATGTTGAGACTCAAAACTTTTCAAACGACCCTCGTAATTTTAAAATACAAACGTAAATAAAAAAAAGCCATATTCGATCAAGGCAGTTCTTTGTGCCTAATCATATTTCTTTTGTGAATTTATACAATTTCTAGTTCAAGCTATTTGCACCGATTATTTGTCGATTTTCAAATGTAACCCTAAACCATGTAACCAAATGTAACCAAAGCCGGTCTACTAATATCAAAAGTAATTTAATAATTTTGATGCTCATAGGCGTTTTAGAAAGATCTTAATACAAAATTTATAAATAATTTAATTGCGAAAAATATTACCTCGGGAATCAGCGCACAGTTAGTTTGAAATGGAAATTGTATAAATTCACAAAAGAGACATAATTAGGCACGAAGAACCGCCTTGACCGAATATGGTTTTGTTCATGTACACGTATTTAATCTCATTGATCGATTTTCACCTATTATTGTTTACAATACAATTTATTCCTTAGGAATTAGAACAAAAACGGCAGAAACTCAGTATGGAACTCGAGACTTATCGTCAAACTATTATTAAAACTGTCGGTGAAGTACGAGAGATGGAGATCGTTCTGGATCGTACAGCAAAACTGTACGTGGAAGCGTTAAAAGAACGCAAACAGATGATAAATCAATGGACGCAAAGTGTCAACATTCTGCGCCAGAGAGACAACGATATACAGAATAGTCTAAGGGTATAAACAATTTTTTTTCCAATTTTGCATCGATATATGATACAAATCGTTGCAGGAAATCGAAACATTGCGAGAGATCAGTAGGGAGAAAAAGAAAAATCTCGCAGAAGAAGAGCAATTTTTAACGGATCAAATTGTAAATAACAAAGAACTGGAGCAGTTGATTAAATATTCGGAGAAGAAACTTGGTGTAGTCCAAGAAAAACAGCGCAAAATCGTGAAAACGATTGACATCTACGCCATTGAGGTGAAAACCACAAAAGAAAGACTTTTATTTTCCATAAAATTATAAATCTAATTTTGTTAATTATTGTGTGCTAATTTAAATGCAACAGCTATTGACTATTTTATTTTTCATATTGGGTATGGGAATAAGTTTCCGTTCTTTTTTAATGAAAAAGATGTATTTATTTAAATAAAACAATACAAAATGAGTTTATTCAAAATATGCTCCGTCGGTAGCGACAACTTTCTTTCCGGTAATAAACGAATTCTTCGAAGGAAAAAAAATCTCGTTCTTTTAAAGCGATCCATTCATCAAGCCATTTTTTAATACCTTCATAAGAATTGAATCGTTCCCCAGAAAGGGCCGACTGCATGGACCGGAACAAATGGAAATTTGAAGGAGCAATGTCTGGTGAATACGGCGGGTGGGGCAGAATTTCTCACTTCACTCCTTCCAAATATTTCTTGACTGGTTTTGCAACGTATAACCTAGCATTGTCATGTAACAGAATCAGCTTGTTATGCCTATTGTCCCATTCCAGTCGTTTTTCTTTCAAAGCTTGGTTCAAATGTATCAATTATAGTCGATAACGATCGCCAGTGATGGTTTCGGATGGTTTCATTTTCAAATTCTGCATTTTCAAATTTTTTCGATGCACCTTCGCGTTCTTTGTTACATACGTCGAATTCACCATTGTTGAATCGCCGAAACCATTCTTTACAAGTAGTATTTGATGGAGCATGCTCACCGTAAATATTTACGAGCAAACGATGCATTTCTGCAGCACTTTTCTTTAAAATGAAATAATGGAGTACAACTTCCCACAAATCTTGCTTTTTTGGAATAAATTCCGATACTTTCAACGCAAAAAAAGTTACTCTTGTTTATGTTTCGAACGAATGCCAATTACTGGGCTCAAAAGCTTAAACACTCACATTTCAAATACATGTATTGCCGTTTTATCAAACACCCAAGCAGTGCTATTAACGACGTCTCCTCATACGAATAATTACCCATACCGACGTTATTCCCATACCGAATAATTTTACTGAATGATTATACATTTCAATAATTATTGAGACAGCTTCACACCCAGAAGAAGTTAGTAGCAGATTTGGCACGTCGCGTACAACAAATCCGAGCTAATACAAAGCGTAAAAAAATCGGGATCGAGAACAAACATATAAAGGTGAATGATTGCAAGAAGCAAAACAATGATTTAATGTCGACTTTGGAAGAGGTTGAAAATCAAAAGCTAAATGTCGAAGAAAAAACAAATCATTTAGAAAAAATGATCGAGGTATATTTCTATTATATAATTGAACTCTCTTATAGTCTATTTAACTTATATATTACTATTACGAAGAAGATCCATTCTTGCTAAATAATAAAAAGGAAATCCATTTTAATATAATGAAAATTGTCTTGAAAAGAATAATAGTTCATGTCAACTGGTTCCAGCACGACGAGAAACGAATATACGTGATTATCAAGGAATTAAGTCGATTGCAAGCTATGATTTTACGTACAACGAAAAGGATTGTAGAATTGGAGAACGAAAGAAAGATTTTACAGATGGAAATGCAGAGCGAGTACAAAAAAGTTGATCTGCTCAACACCTTGCTTGTAAAGGAAAACAAACTTGTAGGGGAGAAAAAGGAAGCTCTTTATCAAGTGGACTTCAGTCTGCAGAAGTGCGAAATGAAGTTCGAACAGATTAAAGGGCATGAGCATGATAAGAGTGAAGCCGAAAAGAAACAGACGAGAATCGAAGAGCTGCAAGCTGTATTGAAAGAGAAAACAGCTACATCTAAATTATTGCAAAATCAAATTGTCGGTTTGGAAGTAAGACTTATATTTTATAAAAAATAGAATTCAAACGCTAGATTACTTAGATCAATAATTAAATAGATGAGTAAATTCGAGCAATTAGGAATCGGCGATGTAAGTGTTGTGCTTAAATAATTAACAGACCTTAAAGTCTAAAAATATATAATAATTATATAATTGGCTCGTAGCCCTTCTTTTATTTATTGATCTAAAAATATATATTTTCAGTGTAGCGCGCGTTTGTATATCTATTTGACGTACGTTTCGGTTAAATTCTAGCCTTCAGCATGGAAAATAGATGAATTGTATTTCATGATCCACACACGTAGCTTCAATTAGTTAATCTTCAATACAAATGAGTATTTTCGGTAAAAGTATCGCTTAGGGGACCAAGCTCCAATGACCTTGACCTTGACATATGTTGTAACTCTGGGTCATAGGGACAAGGTCATAACCCTGAGTAACCTCCAACAAATTTTAGCCGTCGCTAGTCCTTCTTTAAAAAGTTATTAACAAAAAAAGTTTGAAAAAATAACGTCTTATTTCAGTTATATATAATATCAGAAACTATGTACAATGAGTGTAATTGTACAGTACAATGAATGTAGTTGTATTGAAAATTCATAGTACTTCAGCATATTTAAGTGTATAATACATCGTAAAAATATTACATATGTCTTGCATTATTTTTCATTCTTTTTCAATAAATATTCAGGATTTATAATATTTCAGTATAATATAATGTTCGGTTTCTTTGAATATAAACCTATAAATTTTCTTCACAATTCTTTTGAATTCAACGCTTTTCGTTACAATGTTAACTGATTTCATTATAGTTCAGCAAATTTCATTACCATCTTTCAACTATTAATTCCAACATTTTAATTATCCTATTTTCGTTTTCGATAACTTTCATTGATAAATCTATAAAAATATTGTATATTTCGTTCCCATTTCATTACTTTTCAGATATTTTCATTAATTTTCCTCAAAATTCATAATATTTCAGCATATTTCAGTGTATAATAAATTGTAGAAATATTACATGTCTTGCATTATTTTTCATTTTTTTTTTCATGCATTTTCAGAAATTAATCTTTAGGATTCATGGTATTTTAATATAATTCAGTGTTCAATATCTCTGAATAAATTAGTATGAATATTAAATATTTTTCATTAGTCTTCGTTATTTTTCATTAATCTTCATTAATTTCCATTAATTATCGTTAAAATTCATAGTATTTCAATATTAAATGTATTATTCACGCTAAAAGAATTTCAAATTTCAACCATTTTCATTTCTCATTTCAACAATTTCATTGTCAAATTCAATAATTTCGGCGATTTTTTCCATCAGGGAAGCTACGTGTGCAGATCATGCAGTGAAATACAATTCATTTGTTTTCCACGCTGAAAAATTTAACCGAAACGTACGTCAAATAGATATACAAACGCTACACAGAAATATATATTTTTAGACTTTAAGGACTGTTAATTATTTAAGCGCAACATTTACAGCGCCGATTCCTAATTGCCCAAATTTACTCATCTCTCTCTCTCTTTCTCTGTCTCTATTTAATTATTTAACTATTTAAATAAAATTACATTAATCTAAGAAGAAAAGATAAAATTGGTACAAAAACACCAATAAGAAAATTTAGTTAAATAAAACGTAATCAAAGGGAATATATTTTACCTGTAGCACGATATGAAAAAAGTTTCTAGTGGCTTATTGAATGAAAACGACGAACTCGAACGGTTACGGAGCAAAAAGCAAGATTTATTATTGCTGTTAGATGGAGGCGAGAAACGACTGAAAATCGCACAGTCTCGAAACGAAGAAAAACAAGTGGAAGAAAATATAATACGCCTTCAAGTATTGCAGCTTGAGCGAATGACATCGAATGTGAGCGATAAAGTCTACGATTTAGAAAAGTATCGTCTTCATCTCGAAGCGGTAAGTGATTTTCTAACTTCGTTAGAATTAAGGCCCCTGAGTAATCGCCGCGGCCATGTTGAAATCGTGACGTCATAAGCGAGAAATGACACGTTATACTGGTAAAAGAAATTGATAGAGAACGATTAAGAATGATAGGATTTCTATCAATTTGTATCGTTTTCTATAAGTTTATATCATTTTCTATCATTGACCTCGCGAGCATAACGAGTATCCTATAAGATCTCATTCAAATTAGTGAATTCACGAACTAGATTCCATATTCAAAATGATAGGATTTTTCTATTGTTCTCTATCAACTTTTTTTACCAAGGTAATTTATGTTACATGCCATTTGTAAATAAAGACAATTTGGATAAATCTAAATGACGAGATCGCTTTAAAACACTTGCAAAAATGGGCGAAAACCATTCCCCCCTTGACAGTCAGTAACCTTATAAGCGTAAAATATTCTTAGAATGTTATATGGATATTATTAAAAAAAAAATTAAAATAAGTTATAATGTTTCGAAAATATCATATAATATTTTTTAATGTTACGAGAGTATTCTGTAGAGATTATATGTCCACTTGTATAATATCCTTGGTATTATATCCTTAATATCCCTGAAATATTATTAAAATACAGTACTCATAAAAATTGGAGGAACATTTAATCTTTTGTAAAAAAAAAATAGACAAAATTTAAACAACTATAACTTCGTTAAAAATGAACGAAATTTGAATTTTAAAAAAGAGTTTTAAAACTTGAAATCTCTATTTTCGAATGGTCTCTGTATTTTTTGAGTTTCCATGGGTTTAGTAATTTTTACACATAGAAAACTATGAACTGAACGAAATGAGAAATCTTTATCTTACTTTGAAAGCTTGTCACGTACCTAAAAAAAATCTGCGAAAATTTTCGACTTTCTCATGTAAAAGTTTAAAGTTTTTTCCTACAAAATCGTTTTTTAAAAATGTTTATACGATTTTTTGTTACTGAATTGTGGCGGATTAAGTAAAAAGTGAGCACTTTGACTTTGATTGCTCATAACTCCGTTAAAAATTACCGTACAGCAATTTTAAAAAGAGATTTCTAAAGCTAAAGCTTTACTCTATTTGATAGTGTAGTTGCTAAAATTTTTTAAGAAACATGATACAAATGATTTAAAGTATCATAAAAATTAGCAATTTTTTCCTTTTTTATTTTTACTCAAGAAACAATTGTGTGGATCATCAAAAAAATTTATTCTTCACTTTTTTGTGCTTTTAAGTATCTTGCATCTACAAAAAATTTGCCGAATCGCTATGAGATTTCTTTCGTAGTGGCCTCCATTATGGTTTTATGATGCAAAACGTACAAAAAATTGGAAAATTGTTTAATTTCGGTAGAAAAAAAGAAAAAATGAAAAATAAAGTTTAATTAATGTTGAAAAATCAATTTTCAATACATCGACACTACATTGATCTTGACTAAGTATCTTGATTATTTTGATGACTTTTACTTGAAATGACTCCCACCCCACCTCCTCCTGTGCTTGGGGACGCGCAACTTTCACCTGAAGCGATTCCCATTCCACCTCCCCTCTGCCAAGAGGCGCATGACTTTCCATGTAAAGCGAGGTCTCCACCTCCCCCTGTCAAGGGAAAATACTGCTGAAATATCTTATGTTTAAAAATTGTGTGCTATTCATAGAAATTGTTCCGTTCATAACTTTTTAATGAATAATGAGCGACGGAAAAGGTCACTGACCTTGACCTCCTTGAGGGTCAAGGTCATTTGGGGGTCATTTGGAGCTGACTGTGTAAAGGTAAATATTTACCAAAGCTAAGCATAAGCGTGTAAAATATGTCAATGTTATCAACTTTTCAAAAAATTATTTGCTAGCCGTACTTATTTTGCAATAAAACCGTCAATAATTGTTAATTCTGAAAAAATTATAACTTAAATCTAAATAAAAATCATAAATCTATTATTGATACGCTAAATATCATGAGAATAAGAATGGAAGACTACTATGGAGATGCGAGTCTCTGTAATTCTCAATTAGTCTTGTCAAGAAATGGAGACAGAAATTAATGACGAAAGAGAATTTATTTTCTAAATTGACAGCACGCCTTTTATGTCAGAACGCGCTCTCCGTTCTTCTTTTCTTTTTTTATCCAAACGACGAAACATTTGCAAACGACACGCACGATTTTACCTTTCGCTTATTTAAATTTAACATCAATAATTTAAAACAATTTCAACATAATATTTTAATAGACATTTAAGTCAAACCCTACACTACAATGCATTTTGGTGTTACACTTTACATTACGAAACTAAACTGCGTTCCAACAAGTATCTTATACAGTGGAACACAGTTTAATGTTCTGTGTTCTGGAAAATACCCTTGTTATAAGCGATCAGCTGCGGACCCAATATTCTCGATTTTGATTGGTGACACCTCAGCCAATTTGCAAGTGAAACCTATTTGCGCTTCTCTGATAATATAGGACTCTAGTCTTAAGATGTCATAAGCCAATCAGAGAATTGCATTAGTATCTCAAGACATTATTTAAAAAAGTCTTAAAATAAGAACAGACTGTGAATACTGTTGCCTTTATATTTTTTATATCTAGGAATTCCTTAAATTAAAAAAATTTTTTGGAATATTAAAATTGTGATTAAGCATTTCAGAAATGACTTTCCCTCCGTGGATCCGCTAATGGCTTTGTAACAGAAGATTCTATGATATGAAATCGATTATACAGTGGCAAATTGTAAAGTCGGATCATCTTTGACATATATATTCACCTTTGTTCACAGACGCTTAAAGAACGTGCAGCAGAGATCGCAGCGCAGAAAGAAGCGCTCGCCATGCAGAAGAGGGTCACCGGCAACGAGTGTTCGGAGATGCGTACTGCTATTACTGAAAGAAAAAGCAGGATACGGCAATTGCAGGTGCGATATGACAGCAGCGTTGCGACAGTAGGTACTACTGTGGATGGGGCGCCGATGAGCACCGCATACTTAAAGATACAGAGTGCTCAAGAGCGGTACATGTTGCGAGAACAAGGCGACAAACTGGACGAAACAATCAGACGAACAGAGCAGGAAATACGTAGCATGGAAAACACATTGCGTGTAATAAACGTATGTAATGACAAATATAGGGACAGTATGAGCATGGTTGATCAAGACGGACCTGAGTGGACGGAACAAAACAGGCTCGATGAGCAGATGCATAATGCACGACAGAAGCTATTGCAAAAGCAAACGCAACTGCAACGATTGTTTGATAAATTACAGGTATTTTTTTGTACATATCAACACCAATTAAAATTAATATGTAACGCTGCGTTTTTTATTACATTGTTGAGTGCAAAATTTTAACATTGATATTACGTTAATTTATGTCGAGTTTTAATTTCGACTTCGGTAGGAGAGCTTTTTGTACTTATCAAAAAATTGATATAATTAAAAGAAGATAAAATGGTATTTATCAGGATAGTAAGAAATAAAAACTATGCGTTTATACACAAAGAGATGACAGCAACAGAAAGATCTAAAAAGTAAAGATTACGACAAAATTGTTTTCAGTTGATTTGTTTAGTTATATATTATTTTTATATCATAAAAAAATCTATATTTTTCTGTTGCAAATAATGCATATATTAAATATTTAACTCGTGCAAAATATAAAATTAAGCATATTGGAGTAGCATAATTGATTAAGCGTAATTGATAGCAATAAAATATAGAAAATTAATGTTTCAATTTTATCGGGCAGAAAACGCAGAATGATTATACTCAATTGCTCAACGATATTGAAAAAACCAAAGAAGAAAAGGAAGATAAAGAACGTTACTTATCAGGTATTGAAAAACAAACGACAGAACAAGAAGAGAAGATATCCAGAGCAGATAAGAGCCTTCGTAAGGTACAGAAGGATATACAAAATTTATATATCTCTAAAAGGGACGACACTGTGCTTCTGCAACAGGTAGGTAACAAATGAAAAAGATCTGCTATTAAATCATGTCCTTTAACGATTTTATCTCGAGATGCTTTTCTGCAGAGAGAAGTTGAATTACGAGAGCTTCAAGAACAAAACGCCCTAGTTCTTCAAGATATCGCAGAGTTCACGATTCGTCATGTAGAAGCTGAAGCGTACGTTAAGAAATTGCTGATAGCCAAGAACATCGAGTTACCATATTTTCCTTCATCGATTAAATCGCCTTTCAGTCCTTATGATAGTTCCGCTGGCACGATAGATCATTTGAAGAGTACGAGTCGCATAAGTGCCTTTACATCATCAAGGGAGAGTATCGGTAGCGTAGTTAAAATAGAACCACAATTTGAGGAACGTACGTACACATTAAGAAAGTACTATTAGGATATCTCTTCAGGGGATGCTGGAGCGACGGCTAAAACTTGTTGGAGGTCACTCAGGGTCATGACCTTGACAACATATGTCAAGATCAAGGTCACTGGGGGAGGGCCCTGATCTGATTAATTACCCCACCACTTTTACTATTTTTATTTAAAGATTCACAAAATTTTAAAAAAGCCTTTTTTTCTTTTTTTAATATAATCTTTGTTTGAGCCTCTATTTTTTTAAATTCAAAGAATTCTTCCTTTGTAAATTTATATTGTAGGGACAACCATTTAGCCTTCTTAATTCTAATCGCCCTTTCGCAGTTACTATTCAAACCGCTGGCGGTTTCTTTTTATTATAATGATTGTTGAACAACACTAAATCAGTTCTTTTAACTGTTTTTTAGGTAAAGAAAATTCAACAGCTCCTATTATTTAGTTTAACAAAAAGGAGTATCCACTACAGACCGATGAATTTACAAATTCCATAGAGTTAAACACATTATTGACCGCCCAGAATTCGCTGAATTTGGACCAATTGATTTTATTAACATTATATTTGTATTGGGGTTTCGGAATGTATTCAACCGTTACATCTAGTCTAATCGAAATGGGAAAGTGATCACTTTTCCAATTATCATTTTCTACCGATCACTCACTACTCAAAGCAAGTGAAGGAGAGACTATTGATAAATCTATGCAAGATTTACTGTGGTTAGGACCTGATATATGAGTTGATTTGCCGTTGCTTAAAATTATGAAATCTTCTGGATCTGTGAAATTATAAATAATATTGCCATATTATGACAGCAGTGATCACTTCCCCAAGAAGGATGGTGCGCATTCAGATCCCCTCCAACGCAAAATTTATCACCGAGCTTTTTGATTGTATCTAAAAATTTTTGCCATTCAAAAGGAGTAAGATTATTATTGCCTACTGAGGTAGTTACTGATACGCATTCTGTCTCCAAGGCACTAGGAGTAAAACAGAGTTCAACAGTTTCAAAAATCATATATTTTTTAATTAGAAAGGCGTTACCCCCTTCATTGCTATATAATCTATCGAATCTCACAGTTTTTAATCCATTAATATGAAACTCTAGTAATTCCAATTTCAAAAAAGTTTCATTAAACATAATAATGTCCCACTCGTGAAAAAGTCTCTCCAATTCATAAATCTTATCTCTTATTCCTCTACAGATTCATTCCAGGATCTTTAGCTTGATCATGGTATTAATGATTTAAGAAATATTATCTTGAACGAATTTAATAAAAATTACTATTTATATTTATATTTTTTTGCGATTTTAAGTATGTTTTAATTAATTTCTGTAAATTAATAGAAGGAAGTCTGTCTGCTAAAGCATCCCTTTACCTTTTGATCTAGAGTATTAGAAATATCTTTGAGTATAACTCGTTGACTACGGGCTATTTGCACAAGCGTGTAGGAGTCTATTGATTTTGATGAGCCAGGTTTCCGATTGAGGGTGTTGTTGTCCTGAGATGTCCTCTTAGCAATGATTTCTTGACCAAGGGCTAATCCAACTGATGAAGGGGAACCTCCCTACTTCCAATGAAGTCTTCAGTTTTCTTTTTGGAACTTGTAGAAATTTATAGGTTTATTCTCTTGAGTTTTCTGATCACCGTCAAGCTTGGAAGTTGTGGATAAAGTCTTTCGACCTTTGATCTTTTCGTTGTATGGAATAAAAGGTTTACTTTGAAGATTTGGAAATTCCTTAGGACCTGGTTTAAATTTCTTCTTTGGGTGATTAAAAACCATTTTTCTAACATCACTATGTTTTCATAAGCCATCAATCTCTTGACTTCGTATTCCTTCCTAAATATAGGACAATTTTTATTTGATGATATATGATCTCCTTGGCAATTGGAACAGATAGCAAAACCGTGAAGACAGTTACCCTGATGTTTGATCTCGCCGCACATACTACATTTAGCCTCATTTTTTATAAATTGATCCAGTATGTCCTAGTTTGAAGCAGTTGCAACAAATGATGGAAAGGATCGTATAGGGCTCGACCTCAATGATTTTATATAGATTTTATATAGATATACTACGGTGGGCAAATTCTGACCAGAAAATGTGATGACAACAGATTTGTTTGCCATCCATTTCGGGTCGCCTTCCTGTTTATTAGGATCTCGATTTCTTTTATTTAGCCTTCTAACTCTCAAGATTTGGAACTCTGATTCCAATTCCTTAAGGATCTCCTCCTCTATAATATCCTCATCAATACCTTTAATGAGATCTCTTCTTGTTAATCTAAAACTCGGGATGAATACTTTCAAGTTGTTGACTTTTAGTATAGGATCATCTATTAATTGGTTCGCCTCCTTTGTGTTCTTGAAATTAACTTCGACCCGAGATTTAGATTTGCTGCTTATGTAATCTATGCTATGATACTTTTTGCAGATCAGATTACCAACTTTATATGGGCTTACTTGAAGTGATTTTTGTTTTTCCTTGTCGTTGTTGCAGTCAGGCTGAATCCAAATAGTGAATGGACCATTTATTATCCTTCTGGAAATACTTAACAATAGGAGAATTGGTATCCTTTGCTTTTTTTCAATTCCATTGAATTCGATGCTGATTGTTTAATTCCTGGGTGTTCATTCACCAGCGGCTTTTTGCAAGATACATCTTCGTTGGAAAGATTAACCTACCTCTTATTGTTTGTAACTGCAGACCAATTCATAATTTCTTTTTGAACGCCTTTTGTTGTGGAATCCATATTCAATAGGAAACCAAATTCCCCCCGTTATTACGGGGGGGGGGATTTGTAGTCTTCGTCTGTATCACTTTTAGGTTAACTAGCTTACGTTACCGTACCGTCGCCTAGCAGAACTAGAAATTAAATAAAATCTCACGAGATCTTGTACCGTTAGACGAATCAAATCCTTATCGTCCTTAACTTTCCTTCAGTCCAAAATATTCAATTCAGAAACCTATTTTTGCAGTTGCAAAATTCTCACACGACCTCCGCCAACCGATCAAATGATATGGGCTACGTTTACACCATGCGCTTATTCTGCGACCTATACGATAGATGTCTTTGTTTAACCTACAAGATAAACAAGGACATCTATTGTATAGACCGCGGCCTAAATGCACGGTGTAAACGTAGCCAAAATCCTAAATTCCAAATAAAAAAGGTCAATAATAGTGACATCTTTAATTCATTTTTTACATTATCATTCTGTCTCACTCAAACGCATACATCTGTCCTTATCTAATATATTGCAATCTCTTGCACGCCATCTCTTGCAAGATCGAATACCTACTGCTAGACACAATTATTGCTTTGTTTACCATTCCGAGTTTTCACTTAGCATTCATATATACGTAATTTGCAGAGATCGATAGAAATATTTCTTTTTAAAGCTTTTAATCTTAGTTTCATAAACTCAGTATCGTTTGTGCATGTAAAAGACTGGGTGCTGAACTATCGTTTTGTCCATATGAGCTATAAAATTTTTGTATTAAGAAAACATTTACGTCAAGTGAAGCTTTACGAGTTGAAAAAATGTAAGTTTTTAACTTTTTTTTTATTTTAGTATATAGTCCACTGCCGCACCTCCCAATTTTGCGTCTACTTTAATTCTGTAAAAAGATTTTTGATTCCGTTCAGTAAATTCGGAAATTTATATCGATCTGCAATGTCCCGACAATTTGATCACTCCAGCATCCCCTTAAATATCTTCATGTTTTCTTTAGAGCTACATCATCAAAGTAATTGAGAACAAAAAAGAAATTTTGTATTAATTTCTGATAATTGATTTTTTAAAACACAACAATTATTAAAATCATTTAAATTTTAATAATTGTTAATAATTATTAATTCATATTTTATTTGATTTTAACAGTGAGTAACGCATCGAAGAAAACTGCAAAGCATGATCCCACATCAGAAGAATCGCTCGTTTTGTCAAAGCGATCCACCATTACACACAAAAATCAACAATTATGGAAAAAATCGTGATAATAATTTTGATAGCATAATAATTCGAACTGGGCATCTACACCCTAGTTAACGTCAGCTAAAATAAATGTAATACATGGAAAAAATCTGATAGCATTAATTAAAATTTTGGTTGAAAGTGGATAAAATTTTCTATTTGAATCTGTTATAATTTTATTTGATTAATCAGAATTCTGCTTGATATAATCAAAATCTTCTGGTTCGTCCATTATCAATCAGAAATTTTTCTTAGTATGGTGTTACATAACAGTTATCAAAGTTGGGTATTAAGTTAATGTTTTTTTTTAACTAAATTAAGTTAAAGTTAATTTATAAAATTAATTTAGTTAAGTTAAAAGTTGAATGAACAAAAAATTATCAAGAAACACGGTAGTGTCTCGCGCCAAATATACGCGCTCGTACTGGGCGCAGGAGACACTACAGTATATCTTTACCCTATCCGTCGAGTTGACTGGGAACACTGTGATCATATCTAAAAAACGGCTAGGCAGATGAAATTTTTAATAGGCTCAATCGATAGCACGGAGAATGTAATGAAAGTCTTTATTTTTTTTCTCTGATGAATATTAAGGGAGATATTTCAATTTCTTTGTAAAAATGGAGTAAATTAAATTAAGAAACGTCGTCAGTATCCGCGGACACCACGTTTCGATTATAAATCGACAATTAATACTCGAATACGCTCACACACACTCCCAAACACCCTCCACACCCATATCGAACATTTTCGTTATTCATCCGAAATCCGAACCTTTCTCATCCCCCTTCCACCCACTACAGAGACTTCGATACATGCTGACACTTCCTGATATGACCTACCACATCCTTAAACACTCACCTTCCCTCACCCCTTCGAAATGTTCGAATTTTTTTTAACACAACCAAACGCATTCTTACGCACTCATACACATTATCACCTATCCTCGCTGCCCTCTACTACCAATTATAATTTTTAACACAACCCAACGCATCTTTACTCATTCATGCACATTATTTTTTAATCTATCCTCACTGCCCTCTACTACCAATTATAAGCGGAAAAGCGCATATCTATTCACTTTCATAAATAATTAAATATTAATTCTTATTATTAATGTAATCTAATGATCGTCGAGTAAGCAAACGTATGCCCGTCGATCGGCACAATAGTTGGTAATAGTTACATATAGTAACTAAAGAAAACAATTCCATGCATTTGATATGGTATACGTACTTATTCGACGATCATTAGATTATTACATTAATAATAGGAATTTCAGTGTTTAATTACACTAGTTTACAAAAAATATTTTTTTTAATTATTTTGAACCGGATTACGTATCTCTTATAGATTTTTGGATACTAAAAACGATGCCACGAGCGAAAAAATTCTAGCACGTCAGATTTTCAAGATAATTGAGGTTTAATATGTAAAAAATGTTTTTTTTTTTTTTACGATATTTGACATTTTTTTTTATAAAAACGGTGAACGTTATCTTTGTTACATCCAAGCTCCGGATAGCCAAGGAGCTGAGGGGGTGGACGCAGCAGGAACCGAATTTTAGACTGATTTGGTCGCGTCCAAGTTCCGGACCGCTAGAGCTAGAGGAAGGAGCGACGCAAATCGGGAGGTACTTCGCTTCGTGCTGAGAACCTCGAAGATAGAGGAACCAGAGGTCGGAAAGGGGACGAAATGAAAGCCTCTCTCGAGATCGACGTTCCGCTAAGCAGACCTCAAGTCGAACGCACTCGTTAAAGGTCTAAAACTGGGTCATTTTCCAGCAAATTTCCACGAGGCGAACTTTAAATCCGGATCTACAATAGGTGTTTTAAGCTTTAAGTCGTAAGAAATTGACCAATTACAGTTGAATTCGAGGAGAATAATCGACTATGATTCGTCCATTTCTTATGGCTTAAGGTTTAAAACTATTGTAGATCCGGGGTAAGGTCGAAATCAGACTACGCATTGAATATTGAGATTGAAGATTGAAAGATTGAAATTTGACCAATAAAAACAATAGGAGCTAAAATTCCTTTGTCCTCACTGGTCAAATTTTAATCTTCAATCTTCAATCTCAATCTTTAAGTCCGGATCTACAATAGGTGTTTTAAGACTTAAGCCGTAAGAAATTGACCAATTACAGTCGAATCCGAGAGGATTGACAGATAATCGACTGTGATTCGCCCATTTCTTATGGCTTAAGATTTAGAACTCTATTGTAGATCCGGGGTAATGCATAGTCTGATTCCGGCCTTAGAGAATCTCACAACAGGTGGCCAGACTCTGATTAGAGGATCTACCTTAGAATATATACTACTGGAAGAGGCATTGCTTATACTGGCCTGTATACCAAGGTGAATCCAACATCTGTGCGAGAGAGAAAGGTAGAGAGGTCCTAATGTTCGCAATGCGCATGCCCAGCACCATGCAGCACCATCGTCTTAAGCTGGTTCTACATTAGTTGCATCGCAATGTCGTAAGCGT
>NW_017256393.1:3458698-3486692 GCF_001594055.1 Mycetomoellerius zeteki
TACGACGAAAATCGGATGCAGTGTGAATCCAGCATAATATAGAACCAGCTTAAAGCCCATTCTACATTAAGCTGGTTCTACATTTGCCTAGTTTACTTGTGCACTTGATACGGATACCAACTAGTAACTTTCTATTGAATTATCTTAATTTCGGCGAAACGTATAGACATATACATGATATGTGTATTTAATTGATCATTTGATGCATATTCTACCAATTTAATACATCATTCTTTAAATACATTGCTGAAATTAAAATAATTTAACAGAAAGTTACTAGTTAATACGCGTATCAAGTGCTCGGTGTAAAAGGGGTCATTAGTCGCATCGCAGTGTCGCAAACGTTGCGGTCCAATCAACGTCAAGCTAGCTTGACTCCGGTTGGACTGCAACGCTTATGACACGCTTGCGACGCTGCGATGCGCTCAATGTAGAACCAGCTTAATGTAGAATGGGCTTAAAGGCCATCACACGTACAAAAATTTTAGTAATCGTAAGGTCGTAAGCAAATCGACCAATCAAAATTACGATCTCGCGTTAAAGTGAAAATTTTTATGTGCGTATATTCGTACATATACACACATACATACAAAAAATTTTCACTTTTCACGTATCCTCCCTAGGGAAAAAGTTATATGATCGCTACCCAAGGGTCCATTCCGTTTCACGCATGATGTACATCATTTATCCTTGTTTAACATTCAGTGAATAACAAGAATAAATGATGCATCATGCGTGTAATGGAACGCAATCCAGATGTTGGCTTCACGTTTAGCACCCTATTCCTCTTCCAGTAGTATATGTTCTAAGGTTTCTACACACATCATGTTATCCCTTCCACCATGATATGTATATAACTCACTGAGTTGATAAGATCGGAATCAGACTATGCATTGAAGATTGAGATTGAAGAGTGAAAAATTCAAATTGAACCAATCGAAATGAAAGGAGCTAAAATTTCTTTGTCCTTATTGGTCAAATTTCAATCTTCAATCTTCAACCTCAATCTTCAATGCGTAGTCTGATTCCGGTCTAAGGCTGCGGCACTTGACGCTACAAACGCTTCGAAGCATTCTTTGGCTACGTTTACATCGTACGTTTAGTCCACGGCCTATACCCCAAATTCGACCTAATTTAGGTCACATTACTATATTTAGGCCGCACACTGTAAACACTATTATACCTGAACCGACCTGTTATAAGTCAGGCCGGATTTTTTAGCGCCCTCACCTAAAATAGGTCGTCTATTTTCTCGGTGTAAACGCGCGACTGACCCGACCTAAAAGCTTCGTAATCATTTGCTCGGTAGGACACGCTGTTTTGTTGAATAGTTAGGTTAAATCGGTTTGTTATTTACTTCTAGACTGTGAAAAGACTAATTGATTTGTGCAAAGAAATATTAAAAAAAAAAGATGGAAAAAAGTTCATGCAGCGATTGAAGTTCGTAAGTACCAATGCCTTTGCTAATCAAAATAATACAAATAATAGTAATTATTTAGAATACGGGCCTCATCTTCGATTTTGATGAAATTGGGCTCATTCGACGCGTTTTCACTTAAAATGAAAGAATCTGGCAAAAATGCGGCGGTCGGCCTCGCGAACCGAGATATTAAGCATTAAAGTTCGAGATTTTAGAGATTAAGATATCTGTCATCCCAACTCAATATAGCGCTATGTATACGTTCTGGCGAGTACATGCTGTATATGGAAATAATCTGTACAAAATACGATAGATGGCTCTAATTCGGACCAGCGTGGACTAAATGTGACCCAATCAATTTTTAAGACCCTTTCGGTATAAACGGTTGATGACTAGACCTACTTTGGGTCACGATGTAGGTCAGGTCGTTATCAGTCGTATGGTGTAAACGTAGCCTTCGATTAGACAATTCGTAAAATTCTTTGTTCTGATTGGTCGCTCAAACGCTTCGAAGCGTTCGTAGCGTCAAGTGGACCACAGCCAAACTGGGCCTTTATCGAGATGACAGGTTTCGTAACCTCGGTAGTAGCTGACTTCAATAATTGATATCTTATTTCGCGGTGTAAAGCTCCATTTTTTTACATTTTATTTAAAAAACGCATCAAATGAGCATAATTTCATCGAAATAGAAGGTGAGGGGCATCTTCTAGATAATTACCCATGCCGATTTTTATTTATAGGAAAATAATTGATATATGTTTCGTTTATTGAAAATTATATTTAATTAAAAATACATTTGGTAACACACACACACACAATAGATCTGCTGCGATATAATCGCTATTTTGAAATTCTGTCAAAATAATCCAACTTTGTACATTTCAATTAAAATCTTTAATAAGATTATATCAGTTCTCTCTGAATTAAGTGAAATTTTTCTGTTATGCTCGCAATGGGATAACATTTCGCGATTTTATACACTCCATACCGAGCTATATGAAATTACATATTAGAATGCACTATATACTTTTGTGTGAACTATGATCTTGAAGGAAAACAATTTTGAAACACTCTATATACCATTGGTCTACTACAGCTGAAACACATAAATTGCTTCACCACAACTTAACGCAGACGTTTCGTGTCTCGTCACAAGTTACAACTATCTCGACAAGATTGTAGTAAAAAATACATAGGAGAATCAGACAGAAAAAGACTTCCACGGATCAAACAAATCAACTCTGATAACGATTGCCGCCTGATACCACTTGTTTGTCTCTCATCTACTTTTATCTGTTTTATACTGTTTGCTACACGAGTCAACTGCAAATATAATAATGGCTGATCAAAGTCATGAAGGAGTAATCAATTTTGGCGCTGGCCCAGCTAAATTACCACATGAGGTATATTAAATTTATTATAATTTGCATTATGCCAATAAAAATTGCAAAGTTAAAAAATTGTCTTTCAAAAATAAATAATTAGTTTTATAAAATTAATTTTATTAATAATTTAAGTGTTTTTTAATCACTGTAAAGGAACACCCAAGGATTTCGATTCTTTTCCTCAGAAATTTTCACAAATTGAGAAGTGACCATCTTTTTGTATTAATGCTCATAGTAATTTAGTTGTAAGCAGACGTAAGGTTTAGTTATGTAATAGGTTTAGTTAATCGTTCACGGACTATGAGCATTAATGTAAAAAAGTGATCACTTCTCAGTTTGTAAAAATTTCAGAGGAAAAGAATTGAAGTCCTTGGGTGAACACATGATTTTTTACCTAAATAAAAATCTATATAACAATTTATTAATTATAAAGTGCAATGATAACTTTATCAACATATGTTTCTAAGCATAAGTTAACCTTGTAAGTTAAATATTAATAATATGTCATTTGTTAACAGATACAAATAAAATATTGTAACAGATTAACATTAAGTTTGTAATTTCTATCAGTGTCAGTTGATATATTTCGACAACAATTTAGAACTGAGTAAAAGTAGAACACCTATTATTTCGTAACCATTAAAATGGAATGTGTCGTTTAAATGATTATGAAATGGCATTCTGTTCAGTTTTGTATTCTATCATATCATATATTGTTAATCGATTTTGTTATATTTCTGTTGGTCTTTTGCAGATAAAATCCATAACAGATACTTTGTAAAATCTGTTTTCGACAGATTTGGCTGTTTGAGAATGTTAATAAGAAAAATAACATAAATTTATTTTTTAAAAGTAATGACGTATGGTATTTTAATTTTATTATTTTTACTTAATTTTTATGAAATCATTTAATGAAATTATATATGTATAACAATATATTTCATATATATTACAAATATTTTATACACAATTCTGTATAGAATATATATACGGAGTGAACATTAACTACTCTAAAAGATTTTAAGGAGTGATTTTTCATACAAATTTATGACGAAAACTTTATATGGCTATGTCCATAATAATTTTTTTTTCGATTTGTAGCAATTGAACACACTAGTGCGCACTCAGTGCACATTAAAGCCATCGTACACAAATTAACGAAAAAGTGTGTTAAATATAAATAGAAACGGTTAAATCACAAAATTCTCAGTACATTTTATTGTGCTGTTTGATAATGTAGGATCTTCCAACTCTGGATTGTTTCTTTGCTTAAAAGACTACAAGCTTGTGGAACTTAGAGCTCCAAATTTTATTGAAAACGTAAAGCTTATCACACATAAATGCATAACAGAGCATAAGCATAAGACCATTGAACCAATGGCTGCGTTCAGCAGACTCAACAGTTTTGCAACCGTTTTATGATTGTCTGCTGAGATAGGACCATTCTTCTAGATCTAAAAGTATGATCCAATTAGCGCGAAGGAAACTTTCAACAGTTGCAAAACAAACGTTCTGCTGAACGCAGCCATTGAGTATCTTATGTAAATCAATATGGCGACATTATACTGGATGCTCATTGGTCCAGCAGTCTTATGTTATGCTTATGCTCTGTTCTGAAATGTATGCGTATTTCATGTGTGACAGGCTTAACGGAGTTACAAAACAATAAAAACAACATTTTGTTTAATCAATAATCTTCGTCGTTAAGGTTTACATTTGCACCTAGTTTCATAACAGACATCGTTTTATACCGTAGATAATTTTACATATTTTCTACAACATCTATAATAAAAATGTATTTTATAATTTAAAATGTTTATATTTAACTTTTACATTCGGATTAGATCAGTGTACAATGGCTTTAATATACAGTAGTGTGCATTAGTGTATCCAATCGAGTTCGCTATTAGTTTCAAAGATATAAGGTGTCAAAGTTGAAGGAAAAAATTTCAAAAACCATTCAAATTATTTTGATTTTCAATCTAATCTCTCTCTCTATAAAGTGAAAAGAGGGTACAAATTTTCGAGGATTTTGTGACCGCTCGAGAATCATTTTATGTCTATGTTTTCTTATGTATTTTTCTTATTCCTTCCTAATAGAAAAATATTAGCAATTTTCGCGCAAATTCGATCAGATTTTGGCTACAAAACCATAGCCATCCGTGTCCACATTTGGCTATGGATTTGTCAATAAAGCCTGCTGACATGTTTTGCTAGCAGATTGCTGATAAAAACCGAGCAGAGTCTGGTAATATAATTTGACGGCAGATTAGCAGCAAAAACCGAACCAAAAATCTGTCATTTTCATTTAAATCAACCTGGTTTCTTATAAGAAATTTTGCGTACATATATATAAAAGGTTATACAGGGTGTCCCATTTTAATCTATCATCTCAAATATCTCTTGAACAGTATATTTTAGGGAAAAAAATGTTTCAACTTTTTAAGTGACCCCACAAAAAGAAATCCATTGGTGACAAATTTGGGGACCGAGGAGGCCTCCAATTTCAATAGGGCCTCTCCTTCCGATCCAACGACCTGAAAAAGTTTTATTCAATTACTCACGAACAAGCCGTGCATAATGCAGAGGATTCCGTCCTGTTGGAGTATCAATTGATTTTCGAGATAATGCTCACCATTCTCGATAATATTAGTTAACGTTGGATCAATGATGTCTTCCAGTAATTCCAAATACATATCCCCAGTTAAATTATGAGGTAGAAAAAAAGGACCGACTATACGATTACCAAAAATGCCAGCCCAAATATTTAATTTTTGTGGGTGTTGGGTACGCGGTATGGACTTCGCGAAATATCCTCGGATTAGAATTTGCCCAATAGCGATAATTATGGTGATTCACCATACTATTTTGGAAAAAGGACATTCATCGGAAAAACAGATATTAAAAAGAAAATTTGGATTATTTGTCACTCGTTCACTTATGACCTCACAAAATTGTATGTCTCACATTCACTGTTCACAAATTTTTATTATTATTGTAATTATAATTATTATTATGATGTTGGAAACTCAAAAGTAACACTTCAAAATAGAACACGTATGTTAATTAAATTTGCATACTGAAAAAATATTAAAAATATCATTTTTAATAAATAAATTGAGTTTCTAACATAATAATAATAATTTTTATAATAATAATTATTATTATAAAAATTTCTAAACAGCGAATGTATGGTAAGGCAATATGTTTCAAAGTCCTATAGCCTTATAGTGCCTTGTATAAGTTACGGCTAATATCATCCCTGAGTTCGAGCGTTTTATGTCTCCACGTATGATCTAAATGCCATAAAACAAAAGGAGTGGCGATGACGATAGGCAAAATCAGTCGAAATGTGCAACTCGGCTGCAGACCTATTATAAATGATGCTGGGGGTGCGATCCACTTCACGCTGCAAATGCTTTTAAGCATTCTTTGATTGGTCAATTCGTAAAGTCTTTTGATTGGTCAACGAAGTATTTGCAGCGTTAAGTGGATCACACCCTGAGATAAATGTATTTTACTTTAAAATTACTTCTGTATGTTATCAAAGCGATTCTTTGTTTTGAAATTTATTGTCAATATTAGAAGACAATAAAAAAAAATGCGGATCAATCGTATTCGTTGAATAATGGCATATTGATTAATCGGTATTGCTTCATCATTTACAGGTGCTGAAAAAAGTGCAGAAGGAATTACTCGCGTATGGAAACACGCAAATCAGCATTCTAGAGTTAAGTCATCGATCGAACGATTTTAAGAAAATTATTGATGATGCGCAGGCCACTTTGCGAGATATCCTGTGAGTCAATAATTTAAATCACTTGATAAATAAGTCACTTATTTTAAAAGTGATATGTAAAACCATTGTTAACAATGTTAACAAAATTATAAATTATTGTAAAATATATTGATACACGTGTCTCTCTCTCTCTCTCTCTCTCTCTCTCTCTCTCTCCCTCATATATGTATACTTTGCAAGACATTCGAAACTTATAAAGCTATAAAGTTCTTTAATTTAAGCTGATAAGCTCTTTACATTATAATATTCAACGAAATAATTCTATTTAAACTAGGCCAAATCTGAGCAACAACAAAACGTTCGCAGATATTAATTTTTATTATGAATTATTTCAAAATTTTAGGTGAAACTAGTTTCGACTCTACTGTAATCTTCTTCAGCCACCTGATGGAAATTTTTTCCTAAATTGTGATGAATAATGATGAAATATTATTGAAATTGTAATAAAAAATGATGAAATATTACCGAAATTTACTGAATTTCATACTGAAATCTCTATCAACTGATTTTCAATATTGTTTCATTAAAATTTCATTAATAATTCAGTCTGAATCATTAAGATTACAGTGAAAATCATTGAACACGGGGGCTGTAATGACAAATTATTCAGTAAAATTCATAAAAATTCAGTATTACGTATAAGTGAATCATAATAAAAGTAGTCCAAATCGCAATCTTAAAATTATAAGAAAATAAATGATTTAATGCACTTTAAGAGATTTAAAAGTCATTAATATTTTAATCATTTTTAATCACATTTATGTTACAGTAAGTTTGTAAATATTGAAGTAAAAATTCTCCTTAAATATTTTTGCAAGTTTATTGTAACATAAATACCAAGTTTACAACATTTAAGATTCTTTAAATTTCTTCAATTGTATTAAATCGTTCATTTTTCTTTATAATTTTAAGATTGTGTGATTTGGACTACATTTGTTTTAATTTAATTATACATATAAAAGGTAGCAGAAATTAATTGTACAATATTTTAATAATTTCTATTATAAGAATTCAAAGCTTTTCGTTACAATATTTCAGCAAATTTCATTATATTTCAACAAATTTCATTACAATCTTTCAACTATTAATTCCAATATTTTAATTATTCTGTTTCCGTTTTCGATAACTTTCGTTGATAAATCGGTAAAAATATTGTATATTTCGTTCCCATTTCATTACTTTTCAGATATTTTCACTAATTTTCCTCAAAAGTCATAATATTTCAGCATATTTGAGTGTACAATAAATGTAGAAATATTATATACCATATACCATGGTATGTCTTGCATTATTTTTCATTCTCTTTCATGTAGTTTCAATAATTTTCAGATATTTTCATTGTTTTCAAAATTCATAGTACTTCAGCAAATTTAAGTGTACAAATACCATAGAAGGGGGTTGCACAGCCAACATTTTTTTAATAATTTTCAGATTTAACACATGTTTCACAGTGTTCCATTCCTTCGAATTAAAATTGAAGTTTAGGTTAGATACATGTGAACATTACGGAAAAATATATCATATATGTTTCTCGTGTGATTTTGGGTGTGTTCCGTTTTTACTGGCAGTGCAGTAAACGTGACGTCATCACAGTACACTGCGACACTGTTCCACAATTACTGCATTACTGCCAGCATAGCTGTAACAGCGTATATCAGAATAAATTTCAAGTGCTATCAACATGGCGATGCACGCTGTAAATAAACAGGTTAAGTTACAAATTTGCATGATTGCAATAGAAATATTGAACGAAAGCAGTGATACTTCATCTGAGGAAGATGAGTTATTAGAATTAATCAATTCAATATATGTAATGTTATATTCAGGATATAAATATTTTTACTTTTTCAGTAGTACCAGGGTATTTATCATGGAACATGTCGGAATGAATTCCGATCGTAATTTTCCCGTTTTCTCTAGAAAATACGATAGAAACGTGAAGAATAATTGAATAATTTTGATTGGTATCAATTCCGAATAATTTCATAATACGTACCCTGATGTGGATATGCCTGATATCGTTGGTGTTGATAATGCCATGTTCGACGCCATATTTCTACTGTAACTGCCTCACCTCGAAAGCTGCAGTAGTCGCAGTGGCAATATGGCTAACATTTATGACATCATTGATGTTACTAGATGCTGTCGCAGTGCGCTGCTCACTAATAATGGAATGATTTTTCAGTACTGCCAGCACTGGCAGTCTATATCGGAACATATCCTTTGATAAACGGACTAGAGACCCCGTAGAGAAAGACAAACTGTAATAGTCTCTAACTAGAGTGTTTACGCTTCTCGTGTCGTGACTCTGATTAGAGGGTCTTTAGTCCATTCTATGGGTGCATTCAGCAGAACGCAACAGTTTTGCAACCGTTTTATGATTATCTGCTGAACGGTCCTAGATGCACTCAGCGTCTCAACATGTTTATTCAGTGGTCGCCATAATAGCTACGTTTACACCGTGCGCTTAGTCCGCAACCTATACGATAGATGTCTTTGTTTAACCTATAGGATAAACAAGGACATCTATTGTATAGGCCGCGGCCTAAATGCACGGTGTAAACGTGCCGATTTCCAGCAAATTAGGCTGCAAAGTATGGCGGCAAAGTATGGCTGCAAAGCGATTGCATCTCTTTATCAAATATGTACTCTTCATAGTATTGCGTTTCAGGATTCTATATTTTTTTTACAAAAAATATCATAAATCATATTGCGGAATCCGGAGGCTAATTTTTGAATCTCTTTCGTGTTTAAAAAGTAATATAATTTATAATATAATTTTTATGAGATCTTAAAGAATTGAGATTTTTCGAAAATTGATTGTATTATTTGCGCTCTTCCAAGTCATACAACTTTTTTAAAAAATGCTTTTTCGTATTTTATATATTTTTCGGAACTGTTTAAAACAAAATGAGATTATATAAATTGTTTATAAATGATTCTCGTAAATTATTAATTCTTATAAATGATTTTTGTTCTTTAAAGCAATATTCCTGACAACTATAAAATCCTGTTCATGCAAGGTGGTGGCACTGCTATTTTTGCAGCTGTTCCTCTTAATATTATGAATACAGGCACTGCGGATTATTTAGTAACTGGTAAGAAAAATCATAGTTTTTATATCTTTAATAAAATAGGATAAAAAATATTTCGTAATCTAAATGCATTTATTTAGGCTCATGGTCTGCAAAGGCGGCAAAAGAAGCGGCGAAATATGGAAAAGTGAACATGGTTTTGTCTAATGTGACAAAATACATAGAAATTCCGCAACCCTCCACATGGAACTTAGATGCGAATGCATCATATGTTTATTATTGCGCTAATGAAACTGTGCATGGTAAACAAAATATTTTGAATTGTTTTATTATATTATTTTAATCTTGCTTATAAAAATAAGAAAACGAGACGTAAGTCGATTGTAAGAGGAAAGTAATAGAAGTATGAATGAAACTTTTAGAAAGCGTAAATTGGAATGATGGAAAATAAAAGAAGTGTTTTAGTAAGCTGTGTTTTAGAAGTGACCTCTTACGCTTTTTCCGTTTCGCTGTTATAATTTACGTTTCTAGAAGATCCATTGTATGCTTTTGTCATTTTGTCTTTATGTTCGACTTGCACTCCGATCTTTATTTTCGTTAGGGATTATGTACGGATATATGTGTACTAAAATATGTATGTGTCCAGGAATTGAATTTGATTTTATCCCGGAAACAAACGGCATACCACTTGTTGCTGACATGTCATCTAATATACTTACGAAACCTTTTGAGATATCTAAGGTAAGTATCCAAGTTAAATATGAATATCTTCAAACATATTGAATTGTATTGTGTTTGATGAAATTTCGTTTACTTACATCATGTAGTACGCAGGGCTGAGTAAAACGCCTTTCGAATTCTATTTAAAATTAATTGTAAAATGTAATTGTAAAATACTTTTAAAATGTGTATTTAAAATGTAAAATGCAAAATAGATATTTTCGAATCCATTTTAAGTGTAAAATGGATAAATAGATATTTTAAATGATTTTCGAACGCAAAATGGTTTTTCCTGCCATAGCAGAAAAAAAATTTTACGAAAAAGTACAGAAAAACTTTTGCAACCAACTTTTGATTTTTTCATGACAATGCACCCGTTCACATTTCTGTAATTGAAGAAATTTAAGCAAATATATTGCCATGATGGAACTAAACGTTGGTTGCCTTAGGACGTGTTCGGATTCCCACCCAGATACTCCCCGGGTGTCATGTTATTCTTGTTTAACGTTCGGTAAACAACAAGGATGGAGTGATATCTAACAAGGGACCGTCACATAATGACCAAAAAGTTAGATGATGATTTTGTGATAATCCGATAGAGTACCCTTCAATGAATGACATGTGAAGTTCATTTGCTAATGTAACGCGTATTACTGGATTTTTGAACCGAGAAAGTTGGCTGCCAGTGAGGTCCGCAAAGCCCATAGTCAAGGCACCATTACACTCTCAAACACACATACGCAATCAAAATTGCATGAGAATGACCACTAACATTGATGATACCGATAAATCGAGGCATACACTTGTTCCTCATCTGGATGGTGGGCACATTGGGATCACTGGCAGCCAACTTTCTCTGTCCAAAAATACGCGTTACATTAGCAAATGAACTTCACATGTCACTCATTGAAGGGTACTCTATCGGATTATCACAAAATCATCGTCTAACTTTTTGATCATTATGTGACGGTCCCTTGTGAGTGGCCTCGTGCCTCCAATATGAATCTTCTATCTTCTTTCTTGCCGCCAATTGAGGTGATGAGACGATGCCTCCTACAACAAATTATATATCAGAGCCACCGATACTAAAATCCTAAATAAACTCGCAAAAAGGAATAATAATATTCCGCGAAACGCAACGATAAAAATCGCTTAAAAATCATAATAAGCGCTGGCACGCCCATCCTCCGCGTCGGGAGGACATAGGACAAAAATGCCGCGCAATTTCGAATGCGCGTCAGGTCGAATGACCCTTATGACGGACGATGAAAAACGTCACAATATAACATAATTATGCGTTTTCTTAGTTTGCAGTAATTTTTGCGTTTTCTTAGTTTGCAGTAATTTTTGCTGGTGCACAAAAAAATATTGGCCCTGCTGGTGTTACATTAGTAATCGTACGAAATGATATGCTTGGTCGTGCTATGGATGTATGTCCGACAGTTCTAAATTTTACTATCATGGCGAATGATAATTCTTTGCACAATACTCCGCCTGTCTTTCAGTAAGTACCATTGGTTACATTACTAATTTCATAATAACTGGATGAAAAATACATACAAGTAACGTACATGATTGATTCGACACATACAAGGTATGATTAGAAATAAATCCTCAAAAAGTTATTTTCTAGGGGTGTGCAGGTACCCGAAAAATTCGGATACCCGAGCCTCGAGTCGGATCGGGTCAGACGGGTCCCGAATGTTCGGGTACCTGAATTTCGGGATAAAATACTTGATTCGGGACCCAAAACTATTCGAGACCCGAAACTCTATTCAGAAATTCGGGACAAAATTTTTCTGACTGATCTTAAATTTTTAAGTTTGGAAACGTTTTCATATGTGTCATGTAATTAAATATAAAATCGTATAGTTAAATGTAGTTAAATAAGAAAAGAGCAGTGTGTGAATGATTGCTTTATTTTAAATTAAAGTGTAGAAAGCATAATTTTTCGACGTTTTTTGGCATTAATTTACTTCGTGTAACAATGTTACCTTTTGCGTATTCTTTGATTGGGTCTGTAATGTTTACAAGCAGCGTTGTGTCAAAATCTACATAGAACTGTGTTTACATAGAAATATATCTCATATTAATGAGAAAAAGAGAGATGAAAATAGTAATAACTCGACGCATACAAACAGTGAAAATATGTCTTTAGAAAGACAATAACGAAATAGAAGTTTTGTTTGGTAGCATTTTATAAAAATAAGTCTCGAATAGGGGTGTGCGAGTACCCAAAAATACGGATACTCGCACTTCGGATCGGATAGTGATCGGGTTCCGAACATTCGAGATCCGACCCGACCCGCATTTTCGGGTATCCGCACACCCCTATTATTTTCTGTATAGAGTTTGTGACTTCTGTGTAACATTAAGACAGTCGGAACTAAAAAGTAACATAATATTTAATATGAGGGTCACATTAAAACTTATCATTTAATATCCAGGCAATTCTGTTGTACTGATGATGATTGGATAATAGTCGAAACGTCTACATATATATTTCAAATATTGATAAATAGGTATCGCGTGCACTAACATCCTGCGTTTTGGCCTATGTTCCTTTAATGTTTATTATTTTTTGACGTAGTTCAAAGAGCCAATTATCATTATACTTGTTTATATTTATGATTTTATATCATAATTTTTATGTTTTTTAATATATTTTAATTTTCTTCAGTAAAAAGTGATTCTCTAGATACAAAGCATTAATTTTTTTTTATACTATGTATTTTTGTTTCTTAATGATAGCTTTTACAATTATTAATATTCGTTTATCGGTAACTATTTTAGAATTTACGTGATGAGTTTGATATTTGAATGGATCAAACAGAATGGAGGAGCCGAAGGTATGCAAAATTTTGCCAAGAAGAAAAGTAACAAAATATATAATGTGATTGATGGATCAGAAGGATTTTATGTGTGTCCTGTAAAGTCAGATGTACGCAGTAAAATGAATATTCCGTTCAGAATAGAAAACGGTGACGAGGAATTGGAAAAGAAGTTCCTTTTAGGTGCCACAGCTCGCGGTATGTTGCAGTTAAAAGGTCACAGGTCAGTAGAAAATGTATTAAAGTAAAATCTCAATTATAATGACAACAATTTATTATTATTACCAATTTTTTTACTTTTTTGAAAGAAGGTAAAAAAGGCGCCAAGTACAGGCGCTTCCTGTAAAGCAATAAATACAAGATGGTATGGTATGATATATTATACGTTTCAATCAGATATTTATGGGAGATCTAAATACGGTTGATTAAACGTATACCAATTCCGTATAATTTTAGTTGTGATGTCCGGCTGATATCAACAATGTGATAGACGTCATATACTAAATGTATTCAGTTTTTAACGTTATTCTTCAATCGATTTTAATCGATTGAAGATTTGATAAACGTGATATTATCGCAACTAAAATTATATGAAACTGATAAACGTTGAAAAAACGTAGAAAAAAGTTGACACTATATTTAGATATCGCGTAAATACCTTATTTAAACGTATAATATATTATTATGTTTTTTATTTAAACTTACCTTAGTAGGATTCGAACCTGGGATCTCTGGATCATAAATCTTCTGTCTTACGTGCTATACCATTTCTTAAACTGATAAATGTGTTACTTATTATCTATTTATGTTACAATCAAATCAAATACGTTTAGTACCACATTTATATTATACGTTAATTCCGTAAACATACCTACGTGTATTATTACTTTCTTGTTTTTATTGGGTTATTATTACTATCATTAATATCATTATTATACGTTATTATATAACAATTAAATTACTTATTACATTAGTTATGAAAAAAACCATAAAATCGTTAAATTAGAGTAAAAAGTATGCAATCATAGACGTGTATTATGCATAGTTGTATAACGCGATATCTTCATACGTTTATAAAAGGAAATATGTCTATAATTATTAAATGTTGAAAACGTTTTTCGATCTAGCAGCGCCAAGTGTTTACTTCTTTAACTTTTTGTGGTAACACTTGAATGGACAAAGTAACGCAATTATTATGGATTGTATTTTTTATTTAATTTGATATGGGAGTTAACTTGGCGCCAATTGTTGATATCAAATCTTTTTTACGAATGATCTTAAGCCTCATACAGACTTGTATCAGAAAGCCGTTGCGAACGCTGTTGCGAACGCTGTTGCGAACGCTGTTGCGAACATCGTCGCGAAAGCCGTCGCGAACGCTGTCGCGTCGATGCTACTTTTGTTGTAATCGCTGCCATACCGCCGCGAACTGTCACGAACCTCATCGCGAACGTCGCCGCGTAGTGTTCCATTTTTATTAGTTTGCGAAATTTGTCCAAGTCCGGAATCCACATTTATAATCATTTGTATAACACCATCTATAACCAAACAAAGTACGTCAAGTAAGTAAATTATACCACAGTATACTGCGATGATTTGTTTGGTGGTGAAAAATTCGAAAAAATTAACTCCTTGTGGCCTGGCAGGAGGGCCCGATGTTCGCGATGGACGCGGCGACGTTTGAGACAGTCAAGACACTGTCCACACTCCACTAGCGAAATAATAAATGTGTGTGTGTGTGTGTGTGTGTGTTCTTCTATTTTTAAGACACCTATGATAATAATTTGTTTTTAATAATATAATAATATAAAATATGATTTCTACATGCTGAAATAATACTAATTACTCTAATGATATATATATGTTTTTTACTCTAATAACAATTTTTTATATCAAATATTAAAATTATTGAAAATAATTCTGTTACTGTAGAATATTCTGTTAATAACAAGGATGCTAAGGCAGCAATGCTAAATACTAATAGTACCACTATTACAGCAATACTGAACACTACTAGGGTCTTGCACTAGTGTCACTGCAATAGTAGTGAACATAAGTAGTGTTTCCATTAGTGACACAGTAGTGTCACCTACTGCAGTAAACTGCTGTCGAAAACTACTAGTACTACTGTTAGATCTAATAGTGTTATACACTATTACAGTAGGAACACTACTGGCTCTGATAGTGTACAATAGCAGTAACAGTAATGCAATAGTATTGAACACTACTAGTAGCACTACTGGCTTAGCAGGGACACTATTGCGTATCAATAGTGAATCACGAATTAAATTAAATTGACAAGCAATTCTTAAATAATTTTGATGCACAATCAGGCATCATATTAGCAAGATGTTAATGCGTTGAAAAACTGTGAATAAATTTATTGCGAAAAATATTACCTCGGCCGGGAGTCGAACCCGGATCTCTTTATTTCGTATGAGCGTCCTAAGCCATTAGACTACCGAGGCCTTAGTAATATTCTTCGCAATAATCGGTACATGTAAGGAAACAACGTCTTTCTTTCAGGCGACGTAACATAAACAATATTAAAAATCTTTGTTTTAGACCGCATATGTGAGAACATAATCAATAAAAATTAAATGTCTATAACGGTCGAAGCTGGATCTTTTAATGCTTTTAAATAATTCAATCTTGAATTACTATATATACTATATATACTACATATGTACTTGCATATATACTATGTTTGTAGTCATTCGAACTACACGTCGAATTATTTTTCCGAACTATAAACGCAATTAAACTTCTATAGTAATATTGCAAAGTATACAAGTACATATATAGTACAATATATACGAGGGGCACTGCTTATATTTTGAGCCTTGACAACACTGAGTGTTGTCAGGTGCCATCTGACGTTTCCACTAGAAAGTTTGACATTTTTGACCATAACCTTCTTCAGAACGTTTTGTTATTTGAGCGCGATTTGTATTGTTTACAGTCACTTGAAAATTGTGTCTCAGCGAAAAAATGGAATTAACTCGTGAAAATTTTCATGCAATGATTTATTACGACTTTCGACGTGGATTATCAAGACAGGAGTGCATCGATCAACTTACTTCCACTTTTGGCGATAAAGCCCCATCCTTTGCCACTGTGAAACGCTGGTATAATGAATTTAATCGTGGTCGCCGTTCGCTCACCGACGAAAGTCGTGAAGATCGTCCAAAATCAGTTGTTGTGTCAGAAAACATTGATGCTATGCAAAAACTAATAATGCAAGATCGTCATGTGACATACTGTGAGATTGAGACAACCTTAGGCATTAGTTCCACCAGCATATATAAAATATTGCATGATCATTTAGCCGTGAAAAAGGTTTGTTCTCGTTGGATCCCACATAATCTGACAAAATCTCAAAAAGATGCTCGTGTCGATTGATGCAAACAAATGCTTAAGAAATACAAAAAGTGTATAGATCATAAAGGAGAATATTTTGAAAAACAATAAAGTCATTTTCAATGACAAATTACTGTTTTTTTATTATTAGGCTCAAAATATAAATAGTGCCCCTCGTATAATAATTCAAGATTAAATTATTTGAAGCATTAAAAGATCTAGCTTCGACCGTAATAAGCATTTAATTTCTAGTATTAATTGTGTTCTTACATATGCGGTCTAAAGTAAAGATTCTTAAATTTAATATAATAATGATAATAGAGTACTTTATATTTTAGAGTATTTTTAATTATTATTTTATACTGTATAATAAAAAAGTTAGTTAAGTAGCTGTATAATTCTTTTTACAGATCAGTGGGTGGAATACGAGCATCTTTATATAATGCAATCACGGAAGAAGAAGCGGAAACATTGGCCAACTATATGAAGTGGTTTTACGACAAACATTGCAAAAAAGTTGAAAAACAATTGAAAATTGACGAAAATTAAAAGATATCTTAAAATTATAATTAAGATATGTTATTTGTTAATATGCATTTGCATTGGATTTTTTATATATTTTTCATATACAAAGCATATTGGATTTGTCTACATATATCTCGTTATCTTCAAAATTTTATTCAATATTAGAGTTTTATTAGCATTAGGATTTTATTAGCAGCTTTCTTCAGAGCATATGATGTAAAAATAAAATATATAATTTTTTTTCTAAATCGGAACTAATTCGACATTTATCCACAACAACTTCTGGAATAAACAAAGAATGCCCATTGAAAAAAATGAAAAATGTTGACATATAATTTGTTTTATAGCTTTTGTAGCTTAAACGTATGTATTCGTCAATAAAATATTTTATTTTAAAATGTTCTTTGTATTTCTTCGTTCACGTCTTTTTAAAAATTTTTCATATTATATTTAAATTGTAAGTCAATTTCATTAATTTTGCATTGCGAGATATATTAAATGCATGTTTTTATCTTCAACTGTTTATGTTTGACTTTCGGCAACGTAATCAGTTATTTATCGAACCACTTGGATATATGTATTGTTACGATCGGCGGTGTAACATTTAAATTATACGCGAAAATTGAAATTGTTTGATGCGGTTTAGAATATTGACAATTATTTATTAGAGGGAATGTACGATCAGAGTGGGAGCGAGTCTCGAATCGAGCGGCAAACCGTGAGACTGCTAGCGTCGGCGTATCGCATATAGGATTCTTTAAGATAATTTTATTTAAACAGAATTTACTGAAAATTAATGCCATTATTATTCGAATACTGTCATAGTGAAAATTGATATCTTGTGGATCAATACGAGGTTGTCTTGTCAAATTATAATAATTATTTGATAAATCGATAAGGTGACGTCAACTATATTCCAACATGGCCGATTAAACAGTTAACAAACGAAATGTTAGATGGCGCGGAATAACGGGGGTCGCAAGCCTTACTTCTTGGTCTCATTGGGCGCGTTCAAGTTGACAAAGCGGCTAATTATTGTCACAAAGTTTACCTTTACCTCACGGATCGCATTAGTAGTAAGAGACTTGGCAACATCGCAGTGCACAGCTGATACGAAGCCAACTTCATAGAACATAGGCTACGTTTACACCGTGCGCTTAGTCCGCGGCCTATACAATAGATGTCTTTGTTTAATATACAGGATAAACAAAGACATCTATCGTATAGGCCGCGGACTAAGCGCACGGTGTAAACGTAGCCACTATTCTTTGGATAGTACTAGCACGACAATACCGTCCAAAAGTTTAGTCTCGTCGCGGCGCTCGGTGGTGGTACTTCACTCCACTTCACTCCTGCCAGAGAGAGAGAAAACTTTCGATTGTTCCTGTCCAAGGCCGCACGCACACGCGGAAAAAAAATGAATACAGATAAAAAATAAATACAGCAAACGCTGGTGCTGTCAGATATTCGCTAGTCCCCTCTATTCCCCACCACTCCCTTCAATTGTCACCATATGCCAAAGAAAATCGAAACATTGCGTTCTTTTCACAGCTCTATTTTCTAACTAAATGGTCAAAAATTATAACCCTTTTTTACAATATCCGTTTCATGTTCCTTCATAGCGCGCTCGTTTTTTGTAACAATCATAAGAATGGTATGGATGCTATAATTAAAAATCTGACATTAACTTGAGTTACGTACATGCTTCACATATTAAAACTGCATATTTGAATTGTAATTATCTCAGAAACTAGATGGTCAATATGTTTCTAATTGCACACAACATAGAGAGCACTTCAACTTACTTGTATGTCAAATTTTAGCACATTCGTAAGAAAATCATTTTACGCTAGTACTACCTTAATTCTAAAGATACGTCTGTATTTGTTTTTTTGTTCTATATGCGTCCCTGCCTTAATTTCGAGCATATTATATAAAGTACATAATTTTTCCACGAAGTAAATGTTTTGGTGAGCTGATGGCACATATCGTCATGCTGAGGTAAAAATGAATACAGAAATCTGTAATTTATTATTTTTTCCAGCTTTGGACAAAATACACCAGGAAAAAGTACATTAGCACGGATATTTTAATCATGGAGAAGGAATTTTTATTCTGTGCAACTAATTCGAAGAAATTCGACAGGAACATAAACGCTTTATCGGTAAAAAAGGAGCATCCCCATTCCAGCATCCCCTTAACATCCAATTATAAAATCAGGTCTGAAAGGGTTAAATAAATTTTATATATTGTATATATACTATATATATTTATATTTGATGGTGACACTTCGGTCAATCAAAATTTTTTATCTTTACAACACAAGCGTTTTTTTTATTAGAAAACACATATTAAATTTTTATAACAATTTGTTTGAAAAAAATATATTCATAGATATCCCCAGTTGCAGGTGTGAGTGTATGCTTCTATATGTATATATACAGGGTGTCCTGTAAAGACCCGAACAACGCTTAAGGGGAAATTCCTGAGATTATTTTGAGACGAAAATCCTAATACGAAAATGTCAAGGCTATAATAACTTTTGAATTATAATTGGTTAAAGATAGTGTGTAATTCGAAAGCTATTATAGCCTCGATATTTTCGTATTAGGATTTTCATCTTAGAATATTCAAAAGAATCCAGAAAAAATAATAAGAGACTATAAAAGTAAAATGGTTTTTTACTTATAGGCATTTAAAGTTAGCTTATAATTCAAAAAATTGTTGTAGCCTCGACATTTTCGTATTAGTATTTCTCAAAATAATCTTAGGAATGTTCTCTTGCGTTGTTCGGGTCTTTACAGGACACCCTGTATATATATATATTGATATATCTGTAATTTCTATACAATCTATTTTATACGAACGCTTATACGATACAATTATTACAATCTTGTCACGCAAATTTTTTCTTACTTATTAATTTAATTATTTTATAAAAAAACAAATATTCAAGAACATATAATGCTTAAGCAAAATATAAGAAAAATTCTTGATAGAAATTTATCATGAAATTTTGAAGAAAAATATAAAAATAATAGGAATAATGGTGCGCGCGCGTGTGTGTGTGTGTATGTGTGAAGCAAATGAAAAAGAATCTTATGGTCTACATTGTATATTAAAACGAAATCGAGTTTCATAGGATCTACATATGTATATGAATCCAGTAAATTCGCATAATATCGATATGTCTGACTCACATGAATAAAAAATGTACATCACTAGATTAAATTGATCAAGAAAAAGAGAGTTCGGATGTAAAAAAGTGTAGTTTTAAATAAAAACAATTTTTTCTTTGAAAAAGTCTAGGAATTTTCGAAAGGAGAATTTATGTATCCATTTAATAAAATTTGTTTTAGTTATCGATATTATTGCGAGAACAAATGAAAAATAGCACGCGCAATTAAATAGAAGAGAAACAAAACAAAAATGGGAAATAATTAAAAAACAGCAATGTATGTGGAATTCGTCAAAATAATTTGACGCTTATTATATAATAATACGCCAAAAATTTGTTATCAAATTTTGCTTCGCTAACTGTATAAATGCACAGTGTACGCATGTAAGACCGTAAGAAAATTTGTAGATTTGTAAGAAGAAGAGTAAGCATGTGTTGAAAAAATTTTACTCAAAGAATCCAAATAACTATTGAGAAATAATAGAAAATTATATTTTATTTTATTTCCTAATTATTTCTTAGTTTCAAGTTAAGTTGTTAATATTCTTCAAGATTTTGTAAAAAATTTCTTTAACTCGTTATATTTTATATATGAATATTATATATTATATGAAACACTTACGTGTATGTACATATCAATTGTCTAATCTTATATGATTGGAACAATAATAATTCAGAATTTTTAACCAATGGAAACTTTTGCATTAAATCATCAATTTGTTAATAAATCAAATTAATGCAAATTTGCATTGGGGAGAAATATTTGGAGTATCCGATAATTATTTAATCGTGTAAATGCTGGATATTAATCTAAGTCACAGCGTTCTATATCATTTTCATTTTCTTTATTAAGTTTTCATTGATAAAGATTGAAATCTGTATAATATCACTGTGCTTATTCTATATACATACAAAAGTGATCTTCACGTTTGTTTCATTATTACAAAAATACAACAATAAACATTAAAAATTAAATTTGTGGTATCGATTACAATACCTGTCCATTTCAGTTTTGACAAGTAACGAAAATTAGAGGTGTATATATATAATATAAATACACGTATCATTCCTTATTAAAAATAATTATTTGAAAATAGCTTCAATCAAATTTTATCTGACAATTTGATTCGTATACATATATTGAATACATCCCTGGTGAAAAAATTTTGCTAAAATTATTCAACATTTTAGAACACTTTTCGACAAAATTTCAGCTATTTCGCTGAAATATTCCAAAACGTGGAATAATTTCAGCGAATATCATTTTCACCAAGAATATCATTCAAAATATGATATATATTACATTATTGTGTATATATATATACGTATATAATATATATTATATATACATGTATATATATATTTACATTATATATATATATATGTGTATATTATTGATCGACATATGAGTTTTTTCAAAATTGTATATCGAGCTGACGAACGCAAATATTCGTTAATGCTTAAGAGGATCTTACATTTATTTTATACTTTTATTGCTCGACTCAATAGGACTTACACACATATGATTTACGTGTCATTGATATATCACTACATATTACTACATCAATATCACACGCATACATTTTCGTAACGCATTTTTATATTGAATTAGGCTAAGTCTAATTCTAAGAATTTGACAATGTTTCATATAAAGTACCAGTTTGTGGACTACTATTTCATAAGTATAGATTGCAAAGCTTTTATATCGAGGATTTGTTGTTATGATGCTTTGACAGCTTTTAGACGCCATATTGAGCTAAGTAATGGTAAAAATTGAAATTAAAAAATTTTTTTCCGTTCTTGACATAAACTCCACCTCACGTAGGTATTAATACGCATACTTTAATTTTGGAAAAGGATTTTCGAATCTATAGAAAAAGAAAAAAGAAATTGCGACACAAAAATTATTCCGTTTAGGTGGTAAAACATAGACGATTATGATCCCCTTAAAGTATTTTTATATTCGAAACTTTTGACTAGGATTAACTTGAAAATTTTAAATTCTATAGTTTGCCTAGTTCATTCTTTTTACGCAAGAAGTTTTGTGTATCTGTATATTTGCGATGCATATTTTTTCTTTTTAATTGAAGCACGCAAAATGCCATTCAACTAGACAATTTTACTTTTACTTAATGCTCCGATTGAGCGATATGCAAAAAAAAGGATAGTTTATCGATGCATTGGTGGCCGCATATATTGCATGTGTAAGGATCATCAAAGCTGTGACAACCCATGTGTACGACGTACATGATCACGTTGCCGAATACAATCTCGCAATAGTGGCAGGTAAGTTTAGCATCAAATAAATCGGTTTCGTCCTTAGTGCTTTTGATTTTTTGGCTTACTTTGTAAAAATCATCCGATGGAGATTTATTATTGAAAGATACATCTTCGTTTTGCTCTGATTCTTTATCTGTGTTATCTTTTATCAAGCGATGTTCCAGCTTTATCGCTTTACCTTTACGTTTGCTAGTACCTGAGACTTTTGATGAGGTCGTATCAGTTAATGCCTGAAACTGAAGGTGATTATTTTTAATTACATCGATCATGCGAAGATCGAGTGGTATGTCTATAGATTCAGTTCTGTGACATTCTAGCTGGGTTTTTATCGCCACGAATGTCGAGGATTCGCTAGTAGCCTTCACATTATCGGAAAAACCGGATTCGCCGATGTTATTAATTGTATCAAAATGAGGTAATCTTTGAGCAAACATTTCCGGCATTTTATCAGCACTCAAAATTGTAAACGTCTTTGCATACTCCGTTAATATATCAGACTGTGCGTGATCCGTTTTTTGCAAATTTTCGTCTGCTAATGTCGCATCTTCGCGAAGTAGAACGTGATTCGATAGATTGAACGCGGCGACCAAATCGCTGTAAGGAAACATAGTGACAGATTGGTTCTTATTCATATCATGATTTATCCAACGCCCATTGCTTATTCCGTTTATCGCAGTTAAAGTCAAATAACGATCAATTGACGAATAAAGTGATAAAGGTGGAAAAGTCACTGTTGAATCGAGCTGACTGTTTGTGTTGCTCGCTGCCATAGTGTTTTTTGATGTCTCCTGGTTTTTAGCGGATTTCTGCTTGGGCCCTCGTTTGGTACCGTAGACGTCGATGATGGATAGCGGATTCGGTGAGCCGTCAGCGTTCAGCACCATTGCCGGCTGATGCTCCTTCTTTCGCAAATGTTTCTTCAGCGCGTTACAGAACTTAGTCTTGTACGTACAATCCGCGCATCTGTACGGATAGATATTCGAATGTTTTTTCAGATGACTGGTTAACATCGATTTGCTTACGCACGTATACAAACACTTTTTGCACTTAAAGGGTTTGGAGCCGTCGTGAACACTAAGCCAGTGATGGTTCATGTGATGCTTGTATTTGGTAACAAAGGAGCATTCGGAGCATGTAAAGCCTTTGATGTGGCAACGCATGTGCTCCCAATATTCCATCTTGGTGTTAGCAATGAAATTGCATTGTTTGCAATTCTTAGCCTCTCGAAAGCTTCTGTCTTGTTTGCTTATGTTGCTTTGCAAATTCACGCGGGAAACACGAAGAGAAGATTCGTCAGTTTCTCCTGTTTCAAGTTTATATTCCCCCAGTGTAAAAGGAGAATTGTTATCATCTTGATTTAGGGGGGATTTAAGGATTGGTAAATGCGCAAGGACGGCTTTAAGACTGGAATTGTTGCGCTTTGACGTGTAATGGCTAATTAGGTGCTCGGTGAATTCTGACCTAGAAATTAATAAATTTAACGCCTTATATTCGCCTTTAAATTTTACTGACTTACTATTATGGTAATTGAATATGTTATTATATAAAGATTACATTTAAAATTACCATATATCAATTTTAAAAAATTATATACTATATATGCTTGACATACATTATACATATGCTTGCCTATATGTACATACATACAATGTATAATGCTTATAATCAGAAGATTAATCGTAGCGTACCTGTTTGATGTAGCAAATACACATAACGAACACTGCAGAATGTTTTGTATGGGATTAATATTTTCGCTGGATAACGACATGATATTTGACATGATGCTTAACGATTGATCAGTTTGATATTCATTCATAATATTCGGATACCGTATAAGTTTCTTGGATAAATTAAAGTTTTTGTAAATAAATTGTACTCGACTATATTTGGCAGTGACAAGCTATAACCTGTCGTGAAAAACCATTTACTTCTTGACAGATTGGTGGAATAATCGGAAGAAACACCAAACTCAAAGAAACTGCTCTTGTCCTCCGACTTTTTTCCTGTAAAAATATAAAATCAAAATATTTCTTTTCTAAATATTAGTACTAAGAGATGTGTCAATATCAAAGAATTTGGTGTGCGTAATAACCCGCATAGCACGTAATATCATAGTAATATCGCAGCAATATTGCAATATATCAGAAATATTACATATCACGGTGTAATATCACCGAAATATCATTGATATATTACATGTTCATAAATAACATTGAAATATCATAGTAATATTTTTGTGATATGTTATAATAGTATTGCTGCAATTTATCACAGTAACATATTGTGGCAATATAACGTATTAAGGAATAGAGTGACATATTACATATTATAATAATTAATAACGTTTCTACGATGTCTACTTAACGTTAAAGGCGTCATTAAGACGTTAATTACTAAGATATCACAAAATTATACGTACACACACATGTAGGGTAAAGACAGCTATAAAACGTTAAAACTAACGTTACTCCGATATAAAATACATATGAAGACTTTTAATTAATACATATACATTTATCATACATATATAGTTATACTGGGTGTTTCAGATCATCCGTCTCTTTAATCTTCGCAGGATAAGGTCCAATCGAAAAAGTGTTCAGACAAAAATTGTTTCTAAAAGGTTTCTAAAGACCTATTTACTGGTGCTATGAGTTTGACCTTGGATGGCATCGCCAAGGTCACATCGATTTTTTTAAACGGGACTCCCTATTTTTCATTACATTTTCTTGTAGCTTACCTCGAGAGCTTTTCAAAACACTATATATAATAAAATATTTTTTCATTAAGTATTTTTCGAATTATAAGGCTCGAAAGTTACAGTACAGCCGGCATTAGCATTACGCAGGTTGTCCGATAAATTAAAACCTCTTGAATGTTGTTTCAGGATCATGTCCTGGATAACATTTGTCAAGATCAAGGTCATTGGAGATTATTCCTCTTATTTTCATTTTTGCACTAAGAATTCATTTTAAGTTTCATTCTTGATATTTTTAATTCTCAGCATCCAAGGCTTCAATTTACTATGGAAGTAGGGGGTGATAGATTGAATTTTTGTTACAGTGATTAGGGATAATGAGTTGATAGAGTTCGATTAGTACCACAAGCCGATCTTTTCGGGTAGATATTTGTACTTTTGGTCACAGTACCCGGTTTCTCAAAAAATAGATACAATCGCGAGATTAGTTGATAGGGTGGTTTTGCTTTCGAATCCTAAATTTCACTTTGATAATTTCTGTTTCATAATTAAAGTATTGTTAGAGAATGATTATCCATTGAACTTTATATTTGAGAATATTAGCAACCGTTTGAAGAACATTATATTATGGCTAGTAATAGGAAGAGGGTTGTTAATGATAATAGCGTTGATGTAGTGCAGCCTTCGTGGTTCACTGTTCCTTTCGTTCGTAGTATTACTGAGAAGTTTGATAGATTGAATAGCGATCGTATGAGGGTATCGTTTTATAGTATCAATACATTGCGAGAATTCATTAGGGTACATAAGGACCTCTTACCGCGTGACAGGAAGTCGAATGTTGTTTATAAGATTTCTTGTAAGAGTTGCGACGCGAATTATGTGGGACAGACGTGTAGACAGCTGAAGTCAAGAATCACGGAGCATAGGAACCATGTCTAATGGAACACGTCTACCCGTAATGTTATAACGGAGCATCGGTTACAAGAAGGCTATGATTTCGATTGGAACAACGTTACAATATTGGACGAGGAACCACACTATAAGAAGAGATTGATTTCGGAGATGATATTCATCAGGAGACAGACGCACGGACTCAACTTGCAGACGGATATAGAAGAGCTTCTCAAGGTCTATCCCCCGATTATAGACAAGCTATAAAAGGTCGAGTTGTTGTCTCACCTAGTCAGTTAGTGTCGCTCGTACACAGTAATGAGTCTTTCTGGCGTGATTTTTTATTACTTTCCAACTTTCCTTTTCTTTGGAATTAATTAACGTTTTAACGTTAGATTTTTCCATTTGTAATCTCGAAAAATACTAGCTAAATCTAAAAGTGACTCGCTATGTCTGATACTGACTGGCTAACATATCAAGAACCGGTTTTTGAATTATTAATAGTAATGTTTGCGATATGATGCTTTGTGATCACGGTGAGCGTCCTTATTTTCGGGATAATTAATTATAATCTTAAAGTTTTTTGATAAATTAGTTTTCCATATTCTCCATGTCGATATATTTCTAATATTTCCTTTCTTTTTTCTTTTTCTTTCATTCTTATTTGGGTTTAATTTCTGGCATTTATATTCTCGATGTAGAGGAGCTCACCATGACAAGATAACTTTTATTCACAGTTTATATATGTTAGTTTGTGTTGTCTCTGAAGAAGGCTCAAAAGTGAGCCGAAACATATAAGCACGTTTCGTAGAATAAAGAAGTTTTACATTTTATGGGTGTATTATTTGCGCGACGTCTTCTGCGCCTGACTCCTATTGCTCTTATTCTTTCCAATTTTTTTTGATAAGGAGTCTTTGTTGGTTTGATTTGTTATACAGATCTACATAAAATTATTACTGTAGGGTGTGTAAAAAACTTAGTGGTTATTTTTCGTAATACATAAGTGTAGAGGAATAGTAAAGCGTGTTGTATAGCAAAATACAAGTTCTTTGTTCATTTGTTAGCAACTTGATGCCTTCATGATATGATAACTTTGATTAGCAACTTGCCAGTAGTTTGCCGACAACTTTAAAATCATCATCATCAAAATTCGCACTACTGCCATTATGTTGCCATAATAATATGCAGCATCATGCAATGCTTTCATATTGCCGACAACGCAAGATAACATTGATGCAGCTATCTTGCTGTTAAACTGCTGGCAATACATATACACATTGTTACCTGCATGTTGCTACAATGTCGGTATATTCGAAATCGTTGAAGATAAATCTATGGCAAGTTGCCAACACCATAAGCAATCACAGATTTGTGTGATTTTGCTGAGACACGCTTTGCTATCTGGGTAGTTTGTTGTCTTGAATATCCCACCTGTTTGGGATATATAGCATTTTTAGCAGGCGGGATTTATGCCTAAAGGCATACAAAATGCGCAGATTCAATAAGGCCCAGTTTCACAACTCAGGGTTAATTCATAACCGAAGTTCAACTTGTTTCTCATCTCTTTCCAATTCCAGAATTGGATAGAGATAATGAATAAGTTGAACCTCAGTTAAGAGTTAACCATAAGTTGTGAAACTGGGGCTAAATACAATAAACGCATTACATGAAATATGTACCTCATGTCATAACACTTGTAATACAATATATATGTAGGAAGATTGTAATTATTATCTATTACTTCATATACATATTTATTATTCTTATTCCTTAATAAAATTTTATAAACACATTTTATAAGTTATCGTGTCATTTTACGTCTTATTTGTAAACATTATTTGTAAATTTTCCATGAGCCGTACACCCCCCCCC
>NW_017256393.1:3486711-3486951 GCF_001594055.1 Mycetomoellerius zeteki
CCCCCCCCCCTCCCTTTATGAGTAGCCGTATATCCCAACTCTATGGAATATACAGCAAAAATGCAAGAGTTTCAAAAAGTTTTTTTTTAATACGAAAAATAAATATTTCGGATTTCTAATATTCTTTTCATAGTAGACTCAGAGAAAAAAGTCATATCAGTAACTATAAATTTATAGTGAAATAGCGCCTCAACTATATACATATTATTAAATTCTAATAAGAATACTAGATTAAGTGAA
>NW_017256393.1:3487310-3491162 GCF_001594055.1 Mycetomoellerius zeteki
CAATAATTAAAATTTATTTATAGATTTCATTAGGTTAAGATCTCTCCAATAGATGTCTATTGAGCATCAAAATTTTATTTGTGATATTATTTCAGTAGTTTAGCTGCGTTTGTATAATCGGGAAAAATTTCGGCGCGTAGTGAATATGACTACAAATATGGCATATATGCAAGTACATATATAAGTAGGTATATATATATATATATATATATCAAATGTGAATTTTATATATATATATAATTTACATTTGAATTATTTAAAAAGCAATTAAGATCTAGCTTCGACCAGCATTAGGCCTTTAATTCTTATTATTAGTGAGGTCCTTTACGCGTCGGTCCTATGAGATTTAAATTTGTTAATAAATTAAGTTTTTGTTAGATGCGGCACATATACCGGAGTTACCCTATATAATTGTAATATGTAGCACTTATAATAAGTTTGTGTCGCATATCTACTTACACTTGTAATTTAGCTAAATTTGATTTTTTCTTTTCATATTAAAATAAAGTATTAATACTTGATATTTTCCAAATTTTTAGTATAAAAATAGTCACGCACTTACATATACATACATGTGCGCGGGCACTCTGCACATGTTACAGATAGCTTTTTATTTTATATATATGGTATGTATAAAAGTCCATTTGGACATCTTAAAATAATATATAATTTATATATTTATTGAAATAAATTAAATTAATTCATTTTTGCACAGAGAGAGAAAGAACATATGATGATAATTGTATGAACGGTAAAACTGCATATTTCCGATGACTTACCGATTTCAATGACCTTGACATACATTGTTAAGGTCATGACTCTGAGTGACCCTGAACAGATTTTAACTACCGCTCGTTACTCGTTAAAAAGTTATTAACAAAAAAAGTTTGAAAAATAATGTTTCTTTTCTACTGAAACTCACTTCGCGTGAAAAATCAAACGCTCCTTCGCAGGCAAGAGGTGGGATGGACTTCGTTTCAGGTAGACACTCGTGCGCCCCTAAGCAGAGGAGGAGAGGGGTAGATCTCGCTTCGTGTGAAAAGTTAAACGTTCCTAAACAGGGAGAGATACCTATAGAATGTTATTTAATATTGTACACGTATTGCAGAAATGCAACGTTATTTCTTAAACTTTTTTTGTTAATAACTTTTTAACGAATAACGAGCGCTGGTTAAAATATATCGGAGGTAACTCAGTCATGACCTTGACAACATATGTCAAGGTTATTGAAATCGGTCATCGATAATATGCAGTTTAACCGAATAAACTTATTAGGCATAAAACCTATCAACATGTGTATGAAAACATGTGTGATTCGTATCAGCATGTTCCGTGTTATACTAAATTTAAAGAATATGTTCAATACGCCGTATAGTAATTGGCCACCTGTAATTCTATTTTATTAACATTTATTTAATATTTATTGTATTATTAAGTAATATGTATTTCATACAGTGTTAAAAACTACAAAAAATATTATTAGAAGGTATCCCAGACAAAAATTCAGCACAGGCACCGATAACTCACACGACAGACAACTAAAAATACGTAATAAAGGTAGTAAACATGAATTTGCGAAAAAGTGATAAATAAGTAAATTAAATTTCCACGTAATTTCTATCGTACAATAAAAGAGATAAAGAATTTTATGATATATAGAAAAGAGTGAAATGGAAGAAAGAAAAAAGTGAGATATAGAATGGTTTCATGACTTCTCTCAGTTTATTTATATAAAAAGATTTTAGAGGAAAAAGATTTTGTGGAAACATAATAAATATTAAAATAAGCTGCGTCATATTTGTTATATGCTCGATCAAGCAAATGATTGTTTATTAATCTTTGAATGTTTTTTTTTGTTTTCATTCGCGAGTAGCGAAAATTACCAAAGTTTTCATTTACAATTTTATATTACTTAAAAACTTTCCGTTTATATCAAAATAATTATAATCCTACATACACACATTAAAAAGAATTAAATGTATTATAAAAAAGTGTTATCATTATAACATATTATTCGAATATTAAAATAATATTTTTTTTGACAAAATTAATTTCTAAAATAATTATAAATTTTATTTTTTTTTTCGTTAATATCACTTTTCAGTTTAATGTTACATTATATTTTAGATTATATTTTAACAAATATAATATTGATTGTTATCAAATCGATTTAATAAAATATTTTTAATAATTTTCGATATACGCAAACTAAATAAATGATTCCAATAATGTACAAGGATCAAAACAGCGTATTTCGAAGAAGGTATAAATCAAGAAAAAAAATTCAAAACCGCAGTCAAGTTACAAATATAGCTTCGAAAACAAAATTCCTTGCTCTTATTCTTATAGACAGTTATTTCAAATTTGCGAATACCGTTTTCTTTTCAAATCATTGAAAATTTCTTTTCGCATAGATAGTTTCAGAATAATATTTGATAAAATTTTCAATTTAATAAGTTAAAGGAACAACGCATAGGATTGACAAATATTAATTGATCCGCTTAAATATGATTCGAAAGATAATCGGATATTGTTCAAGAATTATTATAAAGAAGGAATCCCCCTTGTAGAGATTACTTTATGGATTAACAATAATAAAGAATAATTTTTCGATCGAACCTGATGTATTTTAATCGTCCTCCGGTTCCAGTTAGAGATTCTCTTCGATAAGAATGCAGAACAGTATTCAAAATTATAGCAAAGAACTAATGAGTACTCAGTTAAAGCCACAATATGTTACCACGTGTTATTTTATACATATGCACTAACAGAAATTTGAGGACTAATATAAATTTGAATATCTAAAAGAATAATAAGTGAGCTCGACATTCTAAGTTCCAAAATGAAATAGCTGCTTATTTCTGGGTCTTGTTGATGGGAAGTATTATCTTCCCTCTCTTGGTCATCCGACCAATCACAACTGTCGTTCGGATTAATAAACGATTTGGCAAACGCTGTTTTCCTTTCTTCTACCTCCTCTTCACTCTCTCATCTTCTCTCCTTCGAACGACAATGATACATGGTGGCTATTAAGTATTTTGCCAAAAAATTGCTTACTATTGATACAATTGCTACATAAACAAATTCAATATTTTGATTAAAAAAATATTTCGTTATTTCGATAATTATTCTTAAAATTAATGTATAAACTCATTAACTGGTCATATGTCAATCCTTTCAAGGCTTTATATATGTATAAATAAATACTTTTTATTCTCATTGATCTTCCATCTCCACAACAATCTTCACATATAAATAATAATATAAAAGAGGGCTACGAGCCTAAACAAATACTTTTAATATAAATAATTCAATCATATAAACAACAAACATTTCGTACCCGATCGGGTCATTTTCAATGTTATATCAGATTAATAGAATTCTTTAAAGGATTGCATACATCAGTACATAAATGAATTCTAATGAAGTCAAAGGTGAAATTAGAATTATTACACATCATTTCGCCCTGCGTGTAAAAATCTTCAAGTATATATTATCAAACGAAGAAAGTTTTACATTATTTTTTTATAAATAAATGAAAAAAATAAAAAATATAGGAATAAATTAAAATTAATTATTTACTTCGAGAAAAGTATCAATTTCTGATTTATTTTTACACTTTTCTTTTCAAGATCTTTGTTTCTCTTTTATAAATCTTACAAATAAATGTTAATATTCACTTTATGTTTTAATATGTCTCTTCCCGTCTCTTGAGAATGTTCGATAACAATTGATAATAAAGAATTTATTAATTTTAAAGTTTCTAAATTTTATATCTTATTTCATGTTTTCTGAAATACATTTTGAAATCAGCTGTACGTTGATGTACTTTAAACACACGCACGCACGCAC
>NW_017256393.1:3491372-3491844 GCF_001594055.1 Mycetomoellerius zeteki
CACGCACGCACGCACAAACATATACCATATACACAATATGAACCATATTATCCAATGTACTTATTTTTTTAAACAGTAAATTCTATTGCCATTAGGATGAATTTAAATCTTGTAAGATATAAGTATGTATGTGATATTCATTTTCACTTTCTTCATAAAATAAAAATGATACAACATGTACATATATTATTTTTTTAATATGATACAACATATATATTTTTTTTTGGGATTGTGGATAAAAAAATATTTTCTTACGAATATTAAAACTCTATGTAGGAGTGCAAGAAGAGTTATATTAAATAATACTACTCAATGTAAATTTAGCTTGAATTTTTAGAAAAAAATATGAAACACTTTCTAAATTTTCTTATAGGCAAGAACATAAGTTTTTGCCTATAAGAATTTGAGATTGTTATGAAAAATTTAATTGAATTCGTAGAGAATGAAACGATAGGCTACGGTAGACCATTGG
>NW_017256393.1:3491876-3530225 GCF_001594055.1 Mycetomoellerius zeteki
TGTAAAATTCTTGAATATGATTGGTTTATATATTTAGATTCAGTTAGGAACTAAGGGCAAGATCAATCATATTAAAGAATTTTACAACAGTTATAAAGGTATGTGATTGAAGTTTGGAGCGTTTGTGGAGCGAAAATTAAATGTAAGCCCACACTGAAATAACAGACAATTGACGATCACTCATATATCCAGAGACACGGTAGTGTCGACGCTAAGAAAAACACGTAGCGGGATTTTAGCGCGAGATAGTAACGAATATTTTTACGCGGAGCGGTGAGTTTTCCGAGATCTCGATTATTACATCGATTATTACTCAATAATGGCCGTGTTAATCAAATTCTATGTACGGTCAATCGGTAGCTTATACTCAAATTATATAATGAAAGTACATTTATTTATTTTCTATTTGCTCTACGAGCGGAGATATTGCAACATGTTGCAAATTTTGTTCAAAACTTTAAATTTAAGAAACGTGGGCGTGGTCGTCGTCTGCCTGGCCCATGTCTTATGTCTCGAACTTCAGTCGACAGATGATAATCTGAACCTTTTTACTTTACTTTTTAATAACTTTTTAATGAACAATGAAAAGGACTATCCAGTCGCGTATATACCAGAGTTAAACTATTTATTTTTATTTCTTAATCATTAACAATTCACCTAATTGTATTAAATGAGACGTATAAGTCTCAAACGATGCAAAAAAAACAAGATACACATGTTTAAAAAAAGAAAAATTCTCTAGGCCGATTTTTGTGGAAAATAACTTTAAAAATCCATATCGATAATGTAATATAAGTGAACTGAAATGTTTAACGAGCTATCGGCACCGATTCCACTCCGATCGAGCTGAAAGCAATTATTTTTGACAGCAATTATTTTTTTGCGAATTGGAAACCATTTTGAGGGATGTCGCGAAAAGAATTCGAAAAAAATTTTTTCTTCAAGAATAAAGATGGATCACCCTAATATGGAGTTAAGAACTAATTTACAGTACCTTTCATCTCAGGGATTTCTGAACAAATAAATTATTTCTTTAAAAACACAAGTAGGTATGTCAATGTGGTATCCGAATGTCATTTTTAGTTTAGTATAACTTGTTTGTTCGTTGTTTTATAATCGTTTCGCATTTAACTTGTAAAGTGACAACATCTTTAACACGTACTTAAAGATGGAATATCTCTCATGTAAGTAAAAAATATTTTTAATTTCAACGCAATAACATTACTTATATAATTTTATATCACACAGTAAATCTGGCAATTTAATGAGGGTTTAGCCGCATTGAAGCTTGGAACCAAACATATATTAACTTGACAAATTTATGAATATGACGAATCATCGCGGAGTTTAATCATTTAACTTGCGACATTAATTTACATACTGAAGAGGATCCGAACAAGGGATCGAAACATATGCATATTGTTATGAACAGGAATATAATTCTGTCAATAAATACGTACGTTAAGAACCAGTGTCAGCTTATATTGACATTTTTTCATATATTGATTTACTTCATCTGAGCTTCTATTATCTGTATTTATTTATTTATTTTGATTAGTTAAGACTGTAGCATTTGGGTTTTAACTTTAATTTGGTACAATGCTTTTTTTCGAGATGTAATAAATAATTTTTGACAGAAAATTAAAGTTAAATTACTTGGATTGGAATAATAATATTAACACATAACATATTAACTACAAACAGAAATATATAAAATGCTACGAGATATGTTGTTCAATTATAATTATTTACATGTAAAAAGACGATGTTTATTAGTTCATACCTTATTTATTTGTAAGAATATTAAAGCCTATAATGATTGAAGCTGGATCCTGCTTCAAATAATTCATCCAGCTTCGACCGTTATAGGCTTTAATATTCTTACTTGTTATATATATTCACATTACGGTTTTAATAAATCATTTATTATTGTTTATTTATTTGTGTTTATGCCAAAGTGACAATAACAGGCGACTCATCGTCCGCCTCTTCAAGTAAATTCGAAAAGTCCCACAAAAATTTAGCGGTCAATCGACCCTGTAAACGCTTGGCGTACGATTTCAATCGACCGTCCACCTCAGAATTTGACTCGATATTACCGAATAAGTTGCACAGATTACGATATACAAAATTATTGCTCGCTACAATGTCGCAGAGTACTTCTTCCGGCACATACGACAATTCTTCTTCCAGAGCTTGCAGAAATTTCATATAGATAGAGCGATACTGTGGAATCACGTTATCGGCGCCACAAATGAGCGATACAAATTTCTTCCATTGTTCGAAAGCGTCCAAGCTTTGACCAGCTAGGAAACAGATGAACGTCAGCTGCATTTCTCCGATAATTTCGATAGGTCTAAAAGATTTGACCTTTAAATATTCACACGAAACTCGTTTTTCCCACCGATTGCATCTTTCTCGCTTTTAGCCTTTAAGATCTAAAATTTTAATTTCGAACTTACTCTCGCAATTTTTTCAGGGTGATATCCAAAACATAGCTAGTATCAAGAGAATGCCGCGTTATCTCGCTCGGAGTCGCATCATCGGGATAATGCTTATCTGGTATTTCTGTAAGTCTGAGTTCTGTACCAGGCTTCGGTTTCAGATTCGGCAGCAACTGCTCTTCCTTACTTTCCGCCGTGAGTCTACCAGATTTTTTTCGTTTGCTATCGGATTCTTGGCCACGTGGTCTCGAAGCGTCGCTGCAGTACTCCAGTTCCAAAGCGGATCGTACATAACTAAATCATAATATTCCAATAGAGCTATACATTAAGTTTTAAATTTCAAGTAGACAAGACTTACATCTTACTTACCCACATAATGGGGAACACCTCATCATGAGAGACGCAGTGATGTCGTTTGTTAATTTTGTCCACGATTTCGATATCTCGTATGGATATGGTCCTAAATACCTGTCCAACTCTTTTATGTTATCTTTCAGCCTCTGAATTGTCTCGTCAGGTACAGCTGTACCGTTTGAAGATGTCATGTAGAATTTGAATCTCGCATTATTAATAATAATCCTGATTGACTTACATTCTGAACTAACATCTTCCTTTTTGTTATCCCATCTTTTCACTAAGAATTCACCTTTCTGGAAATCGTGGAAGAAACCAATTCTAGGTGCCAACTCGCCAAATTTGTTTGCTGCACTATAAAAATATTAAATTATTTAGTGAATTTAAACAGTTATGTCTGTATACAAGTCATACCTAAACCTGTACAAGAAGGTAATTGTATATACACTACGCAAAAAAATTAGGGGAGCACTTTAAAACCTGCAAATTTTGTCGATATTTAAGATACTGTATCTCCGCTTCCAGAGATCGCACGACAATTTTTCTAGGTGCGTTTCAAAGGGCTGAAATTTCTACTTTGAAACAATTAATGTGATATTTCCCGTCACACCGAATTTCTTTTTCGCGAAGGCCAGAAGCAGGTCGTTAAAATTCTGAAAATTTCATGAATTTCCAATTTTTCACGGGCAAAGTACGAACAGGCCGAAAGATCTCATTACATACATTTTAAAGTCTGGAACTTTTCCTTTAAAATGAGACCTCGACCATTACTCTAGCATGCTTAGAAGCTGAGTTATCAAGTTATCAAAGGGAACTCTACATTTTGCAAGATTTTGGGTAAGTACCGCCGGCATTCGCGTTACCCGATGTGCACCACGGGGAAGTTGTTCGGTCGGAATTTGCATATCGTGTGCGTGCGTGCGTGCGTGCGATTTACGTAAAAATAAATTTTTAGTGTAAAAATGAAAATAAGAGGAATAATCTCCAATGGCCTTGATCTTGACAAATGTTATCCAGGACATGATCCTGAACATTCAAGAGGTTTTAGTCATCGGTCGGACAACCTGCGTAATGCTAATGCCGGCTGTACTGTAACTTTCGAGCCTTATATAACTCGAAAAATACTCTTAATGAAAAAATATTTTATTATAATGTGTTTTGAAAAGCTCTCGAAGTAAGCTACAAGAAAATGTAATGAAAAATGGGGGGTTCCATTTTAAAAAATCGACGTGATCTTGCCCTGACCTTAACGACGCCAAACCAATGGTACCATCTTATGTCCCCCTCGAAGTAATAAAATTTTTATTGGAAACATTTTCCCGTATCTTTTATATTTTACGAGATATTTCGACGCGAAAGTTGAAATGGGACATCATGTATATGTATAAGTGTATATATGTATACGTATATGTATATTATACAATTATCTATAATACCTTTGTAAACTTGGTATCCGAGAACCTTAACAAAATTTTCAATAAAATGAGTATAATATACAGTATTTCGTTCGCAATTGTTTGTAGTTCAACTCATAATAAAATAGAGACTTTTAAAAGAATGACTGTCAACCGACTTTAAAATAAAGAAAAATTATTAACATCTTGATTCAAAATCGTTCGTAAAGATTTTCCTTCCATTTCTAGTTGAATATTTTGAAAGTTACCACATCATTTAAATTAATTAACAACAAATAAAATGAGAATCACTACGAACGATTCTAAAATACAAGTCCTTTTTTCGGTCCAGATCCGTATGCACAGGTAACGAAGCGGGCGGACGGGTACTCGGTTATTCCGAACTCTAAATTGATAATACAGGGTTGCTAGCAAAAAAAACAATTTCCCTGACTTTTTCTGGTCACTTTTTGAAAAAATTCCGTGACTAAAGCCTGAAAGATTCTTTGAATAAAAACAAAGAAAAATATTAAAACATTTTTTTATAAACAGTACAATAAAAAAATATTTATATTCTAAGAATTATTTACCTTAAAAAACAAGTTGTAAGTATAAATAATACGATACGACTTGTACTGAGTGTGTTGCAAACGTTAAGTGGAACATACGACTACTGATACGTGACGAGTTAAGAAACAAACAAATTACGGGAAATGGCGAATATACATGTATCTTTGTTTTGCACATTGCTTATTGAGATTTTTGTCCGTATTCATAGTCACACCTTATATTTACGGCTCTACGAATTAATTTATTGGCTACTGAGCATCTAAAGATAAATTTAAGGAAGCCTTAATTAATTTTTATTATAAATGATTTATGAAATGTTCATTATTAAGGGGGGACCCTATCCCCGGCATCCAAAAATCAGTTTTAACTTTGTGAATTTTTTGGGAAGAAATGAATAACTTGATTGAAAAATCAATTTGAGGATTTTATTATACATATTTTTTCTAGTGTAGAAAATAATTTTTTCATTTCGTTTGACCGACAAAATGGCGGCTCTCTGATCCATTATGGGAACACTTTTCGTGAGACGGGCCCAAGCGGTGTACACGATTTTAGCAAAATGGTGCAACCTATGCAAAGTAAAAAAAAGCGGCATCATTACACTGTTATGGTTATCAGCTGACGTAGATTTTTTTTAATATTGATTTTTCTTGAAATGGCGATGGTTTGAAAAAAAGTTACAATTTTTTCGAAAAAAAAAAAAAAATCGTTTTTAATTATCGATTAAAAAAAACTACATAATATTTTGCAAAAATCCTACATCAGCCGATAGAAAATGTTGCTAAGAACATTTAGTATTAAAATTTGAAGTCAATCGGATGAAAACTTTTTGAGTTATCATGTACACCGTCACGAAAAATGTAGTTTTGAGAAAAACGCGTTTAAAGTGGAACGTGCGCTTTTTTGATATTTACTAATGGCGTCACTCGCACACTGAAACCAACACTGAAATTACTGAAATTGGATTATAACATCTAGAACTCATATTTTGATGGGTACATAGTTCTGTATATCTGAAGGGCCTGGGTGGATTACGAATGAGGCGGAGTCGCTCCGACCTGCTGCAGCTGAAATTCATTTTCTCGACCACTTTGACTTTGAATTTCGCCTCCGAATCTTTTTTCTCGTCTTCTTAAGGGTTCAAATTAATGATTAAAGCAATAAAAAAAATTTCGATTTTTTGAAACCTCATACAATCAATTAAAATGTTGGCGTCATTTTGCTCCCTGTGTGACCAAAATTCTCAGGAGGTGTGACCACGAAGGATTAAGAGTTCTTTAAGAAATATTTTTGAGATATTTCATAAAGAACTTTGAAAAATATCTTAATGTTGTCTTGTACATCGATTTTTATCCACTTATTCTGCAATTTTTAGAAATTAATATCTCCTTAACTGTTGAGACCATTACAAAATGATAAGACTTTTCAATTCTTCATAAACAGTGCGTATACATGCCGGCTCTTGCGGTTGATTTGGATCATCCTATATATTTATTTAATTGTTAAGTCTAAAGCCTCATCTAAAATATTTGTAATAATAAAATTAACGCTTCAGATTGGCTGTCGCAACAAGCTTGCAATCTGTAACAGACTGTGCAATTGTAGATGAGGCTTAATATGTCATACGACAAACTTTTTAAGCATGTTGATTGGCTGCAGAACAGAGGAAACTTCTCTCTGAAAAGCCTTGTTGTGTACAACATGAAATATCAGCCTAACAGTATCCAAATAGCCAAATGCAATATATATTTGCTGACATGTTGTAGCAACTACAAACTCAGGACAAGGTGAAACAGCATTATTTCTGTTACGTTGAACTCAATGGAATTCGAATTCTTGTGATGGCAAATTGATGGCAATGTCAGCATGAATATCCTCAACAACTCGTGTTGTCATATTGTCAGCATTTTGTTAGCAACGAGCTCAAGATGAAATAATTAATTATTCACTGCTAACATGTTGCCGACAACGTAATGTACCTTCATTGTTCACAGTTTGCTCTAGAAATTTTGACAACTGATTACATATATAAGCAGTCATATTGTTGTATTCATGTGTCCTATTTTGATGTCAGCAAATGTACGGCAAATATCTAACAACACATACAATGAATTAGTTTGCACAATACACTATATCACATTTGGCTATCTGGATATTGAAATGTAAATAAAATAATATGATGTTGTAAATGTCAAGGAGAAATAAATGGGATGATAAATAAGTGGATAGTTGATGTGTGCAAAAAAAAAGTGATAATCCAGTCGATAATTTATGTTGTGTATAGTACGATTATATGGAAGATGTGTGTGGATAAGTAACATTGTAAACCAAGTCTATTCTTGGATATGTAGCTGAAATAATAATTATATTCTATTCAATAATACCTATAATGTACAAAGTGGATTCCAGGTGGAATCAGTTTGATTCCTTTAAAATTCTGTCCTACATTCCAAGACTTTATATCAATACCGATGTCAGTGCTCGCAGGTACATCTAGTAAAACCAATGTGGCACCTTGTGTCAATAGAGTTTGTGACACATTTTGATCTATTTCCATTTTGGTTAATTATTTAGAATTGCTTTCTTGTCTCAATCTTAATAAAAATATGCTTATTCAGCATGTATTAACTCAAAGAATCTAGCAGAAGAACACGGCAATTTGCCTTGCGAAACAAGTTATTAATGGTCGCGTTCAGACACACATGGTGAAACTGGTGAAAGGAATGTAAGGTGAATTATTGTGCATAATGGCGACATGGAGAGGATGGCTTGAAATTTAACCAATCAGTTTTTCCCCACTTGGAGAGGCGCGTATTTTAAATATAGTAGGTTAATTGATAATGAAAATGATACTTCTAGTGAAAATTAGTTATATTAATTATAAAAATGTTTAGAACAATTAATAACAATAAATAATATGATATAAAATAACGTACAGAAAAAAAATAAATAATGACATAAAATTTATAATAATGCCACTAGGTTCTTTATATAAAAATGTTACAATCGTACAAATAATATTAACCTTGTAAATAATATTGCACTTTTTTGTAAATAAAATTTACTTCAATACCTCAATATCTAACCTCAACGTCACTATCAGCACTCTACATACATAATGGGTGCATTCAGTATCACGACCGCTCACTGAGCACTCAGTGAGCTCTTGTATCTGTTTGGTCTATATTTTTAGTTCTAACGGAATATGCCAATAAGATGCAAGCGCTCACTGAGCGCTCAGTGAGCTCTTGAATCTGTTTGGTCTATATTTTTAGTTCTAACGGAATATGCTAATCAGATGCAAGAGCTCACTGAGCGGTTGTAGTACTGAATGCACCCAATGTATATATTTAAGCCGGAATCCATAGTCCGGTCTTATGCCCGTGTCACTACGCATTAAATTGAGAATTGTGAATTGAGGATTAGAATTCAGTCAATTAGAACGAAACGGATTAAACTTATCTGGTCGAATTCTAATCTTTAATTCTCACAATCCTCAATCTCCAATGCGTAGTGTGACATAGATATTAGGATGCTGTCACATACAGTCCGCAATCCGTAATCCGCACCAGATGTCCGCAAAAGTTACTAGGCATTGCGTCCGTTAAGGCCATCACACGTACAAAAATTTTAGTCGTAATCATAAAGTCGCAAGCAAATCAACCAATCACAATCAAAATTACGATCTCGCGTTTCAAAACGCTCGACTGTGATTGGCTGATTTGCTTACGGCCTTACGATTACGACTAAAATTTTTTTACGTGTGATGGTCTTTAGGCCGGAATCAGACTACGCATTGAAGATTGAGATTGAAGAGTGAAGATTAAAATTTGACCAATGAGAACAAAGGAATTTTAGCTTCTATTGTTTTGATTGGTCAAATTTCAATCTTCACTCTTCAATCTCAATCTTAAAGGCCGCAGCACACACTTTTCCATAACCTCTGTTACACGGCACGTTGTACGCCGAAGTTATAACATCGATGTTATGAAATTGGCCAATCATACCACATGTATCGACAAATATTATTCAATCAATTATTAATTATGTACGTAACATTAATTTGCAAGCAATTATCAATTTAAGAAATTGGTTTCTGAATAATATCGTTCAATAGTTGACTGAGAATTGAGGAATGCTTGCCGCTAGTTGAAAGGGGCATCATGCGAGAGGGCATCTTCAGAGCGTCAATGCCCTCCGCCCGACGCGTTTGGTGGCTAGCTTCGTTTTGATAGGTGATGGCGGCGTTTTCGTGCGTAAAATCGCAACGGATTTTTCTTGCTAACGACTTTTGAGGAAAATGAAAGTGTCAAGATCGGCGTAAACAAACTTTGTTAACGTCAATAACATTGATGAAGGATCGTAAGATCAGTGGACAACAGTAAGTACGAAAGGATGCGGTCTTCTCTAGTACAATACGATTTGCAAAACGTCAAGGCGACGAATGCAACCGTCAAGGCCGCAGCACACACTTTTCCATGACGCATGACGCATAAAGCTGGTTCTACATTATCGTTCAATAGTTGACTGAGAATTGAGGAATGCTTGCCGCTAGTTGAAAGGGGCATCATGCGAGAGGGCATCTTCAGAGCGTCAATATAGAGTCGAACTAGATTATCGTTGATTGGACCGCAACGCTTGCGAATCCGCCCGACGCGTTTGGTGGCTAGCTTCGTTTTGATAGGTGATGGCGGCGTTTTCGTGCGTAAAATCGCAACGGATTTTTCTTGCTAACGACTTTTGAGGAAAATGAAAGTGTCAAGATCGGCGTAAACAAACTTTGTTAACGTCAATAACATTGATGAAGGATCGTAAGATCAGTGGACAACAGTAAGTACGAAAGGATGCGGTCTTCTCTAGTACAATACGATTTGCAAAACGTCAAGGCGACGAATGCAACCGTCAAGGCCGCAGCACACACTTTTCCATGACGCATGACGCATAACGCATAGCGCATAACGTAACGAGAGCCAACGCACAAGCTTGTGCATGAAGCTTTATCTTAAAAAAGAAGAAAAGGACTGTTTTGATTATTACTACCGAGCACGTAAAATTACGCCAAGAGGTTAATATTATATATGAATAAAAAGTTAAAATATATCTAGAAGTAGGTATTTTTAAAAAATATTTTTTTCTATTAAATATATTTTTATCTCATAATTTTAGTTGGGCAATAACAAAATCAAAATTTTTATGCAATATATTGGAAACTGTGTATAACCTAGTTTTTACATGGCTATAGAAATAATAATAATTTAAAAAATTTTACTTTCTCTAAATATTAATTATTTAAAAATAATTTAAATATCAAAATTACTGAATATATAGTTACTTTCCAACAAATAAAGTTAGTAAAATGTTACAGAAAATTAGAGAGATATTACGTACCAGTAATGTTTAAAATCTTGGCTATTTCTATCCAAACATTTTCTTTTTTAATGCTATCCTAAAATCAGTCGGTTCCTTATTATATAAATACGGATAACTTTGTACTAAAGAAATCAGTATACCATCTCCATCCACCTCTTCAATCTCTTGAATGTTTATTTCATTCGATGGTTCCTGATCAGTATTATCATATTGATAATGAGTGTCAAAATAATATGAATTATGATCCATATTATATATTTTGATGTTCAAACACTTTTAACAAGGTTAGAACCATGAAGTAAGAATAAGGAGACTTAACTGTGTAGATTGAAAGTGGTCACGAAAAATGTTCCGTGTACTGCCATGTCCGCTGAACGGAATAACTTGCAACATTCCATCGCCATATTAAATATTTATATGTGTGCAGTATACTTGCGACTGTGTTGTACATATGTGTATTAAATACATGTCTATCTACACCTATTGTAGATCCGGACTTATGCTTAATGCACTATGCAAGATTCGTAGAGCAAGGAGTAGGGATGAAAATGAAGGACTCTGATTGGTTGATTCTCTTATGCGTCATGCATTATGCGTCATGCAAAAGTGTGCTGCGGCCTATAGTCTGATTCTGGCTTAACGTTAAGCTGGTTCTACATTAGTCGCATCGCAGCGTCGCAGGCGTTGCGGTCCAATCAACATCAAGCTAGCTCGACTCTGATTGGATCATAACGCTTGCGACATTGCGATGCGACTAATGTAGAACCAGCTTTAAGTGTGTTTTACCTCCTTGTGTCCCACCCCCTAGAGCCGTAATCCCATGAAATTTCCGTAAAAATACCCTGGAGCCGTAAGAAATTGACCAATTACAGTCGAATCCGAGGGGAATAATCGACTGTGATTCGCCCATTTTTTATGGCTTAAGTCTACACCTATTGTAGATCCGGACTTATGCTTAATGCACTATGCAAGATTCGTAGAGCAAAGAGTAGGGATGAAAATGAAGGACTCTGATTGGTTGATTCTCTTATGCGTCATGCATTATGCGTCATGCAAAAGTGTGCTGCGGCCTATAGTCTGATTCTGGCTTAACGTTAAGCTGGTTCTACATTAGTCGCATCGCAGCGTCGCAGGCGTTGCGGTCCAATCAACATCAAGCTAGCTCGACTCTGATTGGATCATAACGCTTGCGACATTGCGATGCGACTAATGTAGAACCAGCTTTAAGTGTGTTTTACCTCCTTGTGTCCCACCCCCTAGAGCCGTAATCCCATGAAATTTCCGTAAAAATTACTAATTATTACCAGTAATGCTTTTCCTAATTTTATCTATTTGACTAAAGTTGACGATTTAATTAAAATTTTTGTCATAAATCTAAAAATATATTTATAGTTATAAATATAAAAAAATATTTGTCAAAATATATATTCTGTAATTTTCTTATAAAATAAAATAAAAATGAATAGTATAACTTCTTAAATAAAAAATATTACATTTACACGTTCGCATTTTGCGGCTCCATGGGACACAAGGAGCACGTAAGCACGCAACGCAATTACACTCCGACGTCAAACAAAAATAAACGTGCCATAACCTACCTTTAATTTATAAATAGTAATTAATTTATTTGACAACAATTTTGAAATTAGAAGTACATAATGAATCTTTGATATATGTTATTAGTGCAAATACAACAAATGATCTGTTTTCTGACGTGCACTAGAATGCACTAGAACACTCTTTTTTCGTAGTTGCGGATTACGTGAGAAATATCTACCGTACATACATACGCAATCCCTAGATGCTTTTGCGGACATCCGGTGCGGATTACGGATTGCGGACTGTATGTGACGGCACCCTAAAATCCTACATACCATGTAAACGTGGTCATATATTTTCCAGAGTCGGGTATTTGGTTCCAATCGTGAATGCTTGTGAATAGTCTTTTATTCTCTGGTTTAATCTATGAAGTGAGATATACTTCATGGTTTAATCATATTGACCGTACTTTAGGCAACTTTAGGTATCAGGTGTTCTTTTTCTTATCATTTCGCTAATAATAAGCATATTACAAGAAAAATGGTAAGTTTTTGATATTACATATTATTGATTTAGAGATAATGAAAGATGTGGATGAGAGAGATATCGTATATCTTAATAAAATTTGTCTTTAGTTTCACCTTTATTTGACCTTTATGTAAAATCCTGTGTTGTACGTGTGTTTCATTTACTTGTCAATGATTCTCGCATATTAAATACATATTAAATGTACTAATTTAAATTTAATCAGTTTCTTGTACAACATATATGTATATATAATTGTGTTATATATTGTGTTGTATATTGTGTATATATATATTTACACATATATATTGTGTTTCATATGTTTATATATATATATAATTGTTTTAATAAATAAAGCAATTTTTTTATATATCTATAATATTAAAAGTTGGTAGAAACTTAAATATTAAATTTTATGTTTTGCTATTCTTGAAAATGATAATATAATAATTTTAAAATATAGATATACTGATAATTAGTGTATTACAAATTATATATAATGCAATTTCAATCAGAAAAGATTGTTATATACTTAGGCTACATTCCAAAATGTCCTCTTCGAGGAAGATTTTACTCTATGTGCTATAGTAAAGACCCCTATTATGAAATACCGAGTTCATTTTAGATAAATGCTAGAAGTCTATGAACAGAATTTTAAAAAATAATAGGTCATTTTGAAGAGAATTTAATAAGCTAAGCTTTAAGCTAATATGTAAAATTTAATTTAAATTTTATTTTTTTTTAATTAAAGAAATGTAAAAAGTGAGTCATAAATCACAAAATCAAAAAATTGTGCTCCTAATATGAGATACCCCGAGAAATCGATAATAAAACGCAAAGTAAATCAGTATTGCAATTGAAAAACTTTATTTAATGTTTCTAAAATACAAACAAACACAACCAGTATGCACGAAAAATGAGCATGCGACGGATTATACCCAGAACCTCATCTTCAAGTAGTTGGAATCAAGCATCGCAGAAATAGGCACTCAATGTTCATTCCGGTTGTCCTTTTTATTACAATAAAGTATAAATGTACAATAACATTTATACTTTAGCAATGATTTTCACTATGGACATAGGAGCATAGGTTTCATATTAGAAATACACTGGGTACCTTCATATTATAATTTCCACGCCTTATGGATTTTACGATCATCAAATATAACTTCTGTAATTAAGTAGTTCAACGTATCCCGTATTTTTATTAGTACAATCTTACTCTATCATTACATGAACAATTTATTGCCAAAAAATATTTACTTATTAACCTTTAGACTGCCGGCATTTTTTCATTAAAATAGCGATTCTTTTTCCTCAAAAATTTTTCTATAAAAGTAACATACACATGACGCAAAATTTCGAGATTTTTGCAAAGCCACAAAAGTGGCTTTTCTGGCAAGGAACGTATGATCAAATATGAAAAATGTTTATTTTCTCAAAAATAGTATATTTGGGGGTTTTTGGTATCGCTGATTCCAATTCTGAGCATAGATTTAGGAAATCTTGAACCCTAAACGTAATATTGACAACATAAATGAATATAAATGTATAGACTCGTGCAGAGAACTTTCCTTTATTTAGAATTACCCAGAGCTAACGACATAGACATAAAAAGCTTCTTTTTGACTTTTCTTTTTGTTTGGTTAAACTTATTTTTTGAATTTTTTTTTACTTTTTTCGTGTTTTATAATTTTTTTATATTTTTTACTTATTTTGTATATTTTTTAATATTTATATATTTTTATATATTTTGGGCAACATACACATATATATGTTTAATACAATTAGTATTTAAAATGTCACCAAAAATGGTATTTTAACCCATACTCAAGAGCCACAAAAGTGACTTTCCCGGCAGTCTAAAGGTTAAATAATAAACAAGGTTTAAAGGCTCATCCAATGAAACTTAAAGACTTCAAATTCTAAAATCTTTTTCTACAATGACTACTGATGGCATGATCTAATAATGAATTTTCCATTAAATAGTTTTCAATCCAAGAGCAATAAATTCATGGTGGAACAATAGACAGCGTTTGTTAGTTTAGCAGAAACGCCACTATCTCATATTAGATGTCTATGTCCTAATAGGGGCTTCCCTTTATGTATTACATGTACTATATATTTCGAGTAAAATTTTCCTCGGAGAGGATGTTTTGGAATGTATTTTTAGTACAATTATAAAAGCGCAATATAATCGTTCTAAAACTAATTTTTTTCTTTTTAATTTTATATTAGACGGAGCCGATAAATGTTGTGATTACTGGTGCTGCTGGTCAAATTGCTTATTCTTTACTGTACCAGATTGCAGCTGGTACAGTTTTTGGCCCACAACAACCTATTAATCTCAGATTATTAGATATTCCACCTATGATGAAGGTATTGGATGGTGTGGTTATGGAATTAGAAGATTTAGCACTTCCTCTCTTACGAGGTGGGCGTTGAAAGCCGTACATTTAAAAATTGATTTTGTATGAATATTTGAACATGTATACATATATAATGTACACACATATATGTCTACAAATATTATTTAATATATTTTTAATATTTACATGCGTGTGCGTGTATGCGAGTGAGTGAGAAAGAAAGAAATCCTCATTATCTATATGAATTATATAATAATAGTGATAAAGACAAATTATATACAGGATGTATCTTAAATAACGCCCACTAATCATACAGTGCTATTTCTAATAAGAAAACTGAGTCAAAAAGTCCTCTACCATTTTGCAATTTTCGCAATAGTTAACGAGATATTAATTTCTAAAGATCGGTAAAGAATTCTTAAAGATATCTTAAAATTGTCTTATACATTGATTTTTTTGCTCATTGGTCAACTGAAAAAAATATTACGAAAATTGCAAAATGGTAGAGGACTTTTCGACTCACACAGTTTTTTATTTGGAATAGCACTATATGATTAATGAGCGTTATTTCAGATACACCCTATATACAAGAAACTTAAAAACGATTAACGTTAGAATCTCTAATTTTGGTTCCATTAATTATTTCAATTTTTTTTCTTTTTTGTATTAAATATATTATACAGAATATACAGAACATTAAAAATATGTGAGTATAATACAAATAATTTAAAAAATACAAATAAAATAGCTACTCATAACCATAAATAAGAATAGAAAATTGCCGATCAATAACATTTTCGGCAATTATAGCGGAATACTATTGGCAATTCTGTGTTAAGAATAAATACATGTTCCTTGAGAATTTACGTTTATATAGTATAGAATATATTGCATAACATTATATCATTATATGGATATTTATATTCTAATTTTTATACTTATTAATAGTTTTTATAGCTGTAAATAGCTTAATTTAAATTTTTAGAGGTTTTGCCAACGGCTGAACCAGCCAAGGCCTTTAATAATGTAGCAGCTGCTTTTCTGGTTGGTGCAATGCCAAGAAAAGAAGGAATGGAACGTAAAGATCTTTTGGCCGCAAATATAGAAATTTTCAAGGTGCAAGGCGAAGCATTGGATAAATATGCTTGTAAGGATGTCAAGGTGTTAGTTGTAGGTAATCCTGCCAACACTAACGCGCTTATCTGTTCACATTATGCACCGTCTATTCCGAAAGAAAATTTTACGGCGATGACTAGATTGGACCAAAATAGAGCACAAGCAGCATTAGCTGCACGATTAAACGTACAGGTAATATGTATTATCACGCTTAAAACATTTTTTTGACAAAACATAAAATTTGACTTTATTATTGAGAATTGATATTTTTTTCATTTGAGACGTTTTTATATTAGCAATATAAAATGCAAGACTGTACTTAGATTGTTGCTTATATGTATATACTGTTTTGAATATTCCTATTCTATAGTCTCGTTGATACATAGGTGGATAAAGTAAAGAATGTCATTATCTGGGGTAATCACAGTTCCACGCAATATCCCGATGCAGCGCATGCAACTGTAACGCTTTTATCTGGCTTAAAAACAGTACCATCTGAGATAAATGATGATGAGTGGTTGAATAACACTTTCGTCGAAACAATTCAAAAACGTGGTGCTGCTGTAATAGCAGCTAGAAAAATGTCTTCTGCCATGTCTGCTGCTAAAGCCGCTGGAGATCATATGAGAGATTGGTGGTTTGGTACTAAGCCTGGAGAATGGGTTAGCATGGGTGTTGTATCTGATGGGAGTTATGGAATTACAAAACATATTGTATTTTCTTTTCCTGTTATTATCAAGGACAAGCAATATGAAATAGTGCAAGTAAGTTATCGTGTAAAATATATATTGAAGTAATTTCAACTCTTAAATGTATGATAGAAATTTAGACTTTTTTCGTTTTGAATTACTCTATATTTGAAATACTCTATATTTGAGATACTTTTATATGTCAACGCAGCTATTTAATGATTTGTACTTTCACAATTAGCGATATTTTTTTACTAATTATTCAAAATGAAATTGATTATTCAAAATCAAAATTATTGAAAATAAATGCAGCATTTCACCATATTTAGAAAAATTTTTTAAGAGAAAAAAAATCCATCTTGTGATTTATTTTCAGAATCTTCCAATTAACAACTTTGCAAAGTCAAAGCTGGATATTACATCTAAGGAATTAGAAGAAGAACGTGCTGAGGCAAATAACGTATTAAAAAAGTGACTAGTAACATCAGTGTCAAATAGTGAGATGCAAAAGAAATTTCTGTTATCAAAATTGTAAAATATATAATTGTTCTGCATAATCATATATACATATATACATATACACACACACACACACACATACATACATACATATATATAGGGTGTCTGGTAAAGGCTGATAGTAATAACATTTAAGGCCAATATTACATGCGTCCGGTTTTTATCGTACGACAAATTTTTCAAGCCTCTTGATTAACTATTAGACAAAGAGATCCGAGATACTCTCTGTCTTGTAGCCAATTAACATACTTGAAAAATTCGTCGTACGACAAAAAACGAACGCATGTAATATTGGTCTAAAGATAGATTTCTGAATTATTTTGAGGCAAACATTCTAATATCAAAATATCGAGACTATAATAGTTTTTTAATTAAATAAGCATTAAAGTTAACGAATAATATCGCCTAAAGTCATTTAGGTATGGTTGGCATTTTGCGTTGGCACTTACCTACCATATTTGAATGCGCGAATCTTAGGCAATATTATGTGAAGACGATTAGCTTTGTCTCTTACCGGACACCCTGTATACATGCATGTATATACATGTACGTACGTATATAAGTTATTATATGTTGTCATAAGAAAAAAATATACAGGGTGGCCCATGTAAAGTGTTAGAAGTTATTATCTCTGAAAGTGTGTGTCAAATGACTAATATGTTCAGACAAAAGTTTTATAACTTTGAAGAGAACATAAGATGGTACCATTTATTTGACCTTGGGTAGCGTCAAAATGAGAGCAAGGCCACTTTGAATTTTTTTAATGGAACCCCCCATTTTTTATTACATATTCTTGTAGCTTACCTTGAGAACTTTCCAAAACACTATAATTAAGTTCATTTTCATTAAGTACTTTTCGAATTATGAGACTTGAAAGTTACAACAATATTGCCGGCATTATCATTACACAAGATATCTGACCGACGGCTAAAACCTCTTGAATGTTGTTCAGAATCATGTCCTGGATAATATTTGTCAAGATCAAGGCCATTGGAGATTGTACCTCTTATTTTCATTTTTACATAAAAATGAATTCTTAATGTAAAAATGAAAATATGAGGAATAATCTCCAATGGCCTTGATCTTGACAAATATTATCCAGGACATGATCCTGAACAACATTCAAGAGGTTTTAACCGTCAGTCGGACAACTTGCGTAATGCTAATGTCGGCGGTACTGTAACATTAAACTTTCGAGCCTTATAACTCGAAAAATACTTAATGAAAATGAACTTAATTATAGTGTTTTGGAAAGTTCTCAAGGTAAGCTACAAGAATATGTAATAAAAAATGGGGGATTCCATTTAAAAAATTCAAAGTGGCCTTGCTCTCATTTTAACAACGCTACCCAAGATCAAATAAATGGTATCATCTTATGCTCTCCTCAAAGTTATAAAACTTTTGTCTGAACATATTAGTTATTTGACACACACTTTCAGAGATAATAACTTGTAACACTTTACATGGGCCACCCTGTATACAAGGTATCCCAAAAATTGAATATAAAAAAATCAGTCTATGATAATTGCGTATTTAGCCCAATAACTAACATTACATAAAAAAAGAGTATAGTAATACACATCTTGTTGTAATTTTTTTTACTGAAATAGAATAAATGCGTAACTCACAATGTAAATATATTAGATAAAACAGTTTGATTAGAAAATATGAAAGAAGAAATGAAGCATTAATACATAATTACTAATAAAATATAAATGTTACGTATCCTGTTATAGATCATATATACAAATTATATTGAGATATATGGTATACATATATATAATGTTTATGTATAACTTTATAAAACTTGTAACAAAGATATACATTGGGAAATATATTATACATTACAGCACTTTTTTGCTTTTATTCATCTTCATTAGAATAATTTATATTACAGTAATGATAATTTTTTAAAATCAATATGTCATATTAATTCAATCTTTTCTCACATTTATATTATCTTTGTATCTTATTTTCTAAAAACTTATTACAACTGTATATCTCGAATTTTTTTTCTATTATAATCGCGCGCGTGAGCATTAAGTAGCATAGTATTGTACAAGGATATAGTGATTAGTTTATCCGATTTTGGTAACGCTCGCAACATAATATCGCAACTTGTTTTTTTTTCGTTCCACATTTAAAGAGATACTCTTGCATGTTTTAGCATATAGAATATTTAGAAGTTAGATACATAAATATACAGTTAAAGAGCAATATTTGAAAGCTGTAAATATTGGCCTAAATACTATACGAAACATTTTTAATATCATGTATGTGAAAAATTTATCATTTTATGAATTAAGTCAATTTCGATTTACATAATTTTCTTTCACATAAACATTTGTAGAACATAATTGGTTTACGTAATATCTGTGCACATAAGTATTCTCATAATACAGAAAAGAATTTTTTTTAATTTGCTTGCACAGATTATTTTCAAAGTAACATTTAACAGATTATTTTCAAGGTAACATTTCTATAGTGAAGAAAATATGGTTATTCAAGTGAAAAACTTGCAAGTTCCAAGTTTTTCTCCCATGAAAGTATTAAAGTACTTCTATGAAGACATTTTATGAAAAATAGTTTTTAAATTCGACCAATTTTATAATAGTTTATGTGCAATCAAATTTTTAAAACATGTCATTTACAAATATCTTCTAAATGTTCCAATAATTATATATAACACAAACATACATACATGTGCACATGTACGCATCGCACTTGCGCGCATTTAAGCGCGTATGTGTATTCGAAAAACAAATTACTTTTTATTTGCAGTATATAAGATAATACATCTGTCACATAAATCGCTGTTAACGCAATATATCAAAGTGCAACATGATTGCAGAAATCTGATTAATCATAGCTTATAAATCATGGATTCAACTAGTAATAATATCTATAGTAAAATAAAATAAAATGATAATTACTAATTCACGCCAAGAAATTACATTAAATATAAATATGTATATCATATATATATATATATTTTTTTTACCTTCCCATACAGCACAGAATTTGCAGCAATATCACTGCAAAATCTCTGCAATATTGCTGCAACATGCGATGTTGCTGCAACTTTTGTGCAACTTTGTGCTGCAGGGGTACCTATATTTAATATATTGGATTGACTCGTAAATAAGTTATGTTGTACTAATTTATCTATTGAGAATTCCAAGTTACTTTAATTATTCTTAATAATTTTTATATTTACTTAGTAGTAAAGGGTCCCTCAGTTACAAATCAGGATAATTATGCATATTAAGAGACACTGTGCCGATGATCTTGACATATGTTGTCAAAGTCATGATTCTGAGTAACTTTGCCTTAATAAAACTAGGTGGCGGTCTCTTATAGTTTCTGAGATATTTAGACTTAAAGGTCTAATTTGTGTAATAATTATTTACATTAAGGAACACCGCGCCGATGACCTTGACCTTGACATATGTTATCATGACCTGAAAGACCTCCAACAGATTTTGGGTGGTCGTCCTTCGATAAAGGTTATTAACAAAAAAAGTTTTAAAAATGGTCTCTTTTTACTGCAGGGTATTTGGAAAGTAATGAAAAATCTTTCGCATAGGGGCAGAATGGACTAAACTAAGAAGAAGAAAAGTTCTCTACCATATTAATTTTCGTAATGGTTAACGAGTTATTAATTGATGAAAATAGCCAAATTCGACCAGCCTACCGTCTAATGCAACCGCGCGACAGGATAGGACCGCCCAGCGCGGTGAGGCGTGCGTTTACCGTCGCTAGGCACGTTGTTTATATTGTCGCTTATAGCGAGGTCCATCAGTAGAGATGAATAGAAGTCAACAATTCAAAGTTGAGATCATCGGAGTTTATCTTCTAATGGAAGGAGGTAGGGTGAAAGTCGCTTCGCGTGGAAAGTCGTAAAATATATTTTAAGGGAAATTTCTGTTTCATATAGTAGAAAAGAGACATCAGTTTTTTCAAACTTTAAATCCAAATATCTCAGAAACTATAAGAGACCGCCACTTAGTTGTTAAGGCAAAGTTACTCACAAGGAAAGTTTCACAAGGGAAGTTTTACAACTGTCCGGAATTGATTTGATTCTCCATGAAATATGTTGTTAAACATAGCCACGAAAATCTAAGAGACGCGTATTTTTTTATACGTGCGCTAACTCATGTTTAAGGGGTTATCAGAATTATGATCTTGACAACATATGTTAAGGTCAAGATCATCGGCGCGATGTCCTTTAATAAGCATAATTAGTTAATTACTTAAATCAGTGTATATTATGTCAATACTTAATTTTATGAAATCGTGAAAGTAAACTCTTAAAACGGAAGATTTGAAAGTACATATGCGCCATAATATATAACATAATTTTTGAAAATTTATTAAGGGAACAATGCTGTTGTAACGGCTCAAAAAATTACATTAATGTATAGTGGAAGTGTTATAACAGATCGAGCAGTGTGAAAATGATTTATGATAATTTCATTCGGAAGGTATGACTCACGGACTGATTCCGAATCAAGGTTATTCCAATTTCAATAAGCCTGTTCTTTTAGGCTGAACTTTTCTCTCCAGGAGGAAAGAAGAGGAAAGGTTTGTTCGTGTCGCAAACTCCAACACACTCCAACATGCTCCTACCATAGCTCCTACTCTATCAAGCGCGTTGGAGTAAGCTACGGTCCACTTGATGCTATAAATGTTTCGAAACATTTTTTGATTGGTCAATTAGTGAAATTCTTTCTTCCAATTAGTCAATCATAAACTTCGAAGCATTTGTAGCGCTAAGTGGACCGCACCCTGAGAACTATGCTAGGAGCATATTGAAACATATTGGAGCATGCAACACGAACAAACCTGAAGAAAGATGAACTGGTGCAAAAGTTCAACTAAAAAGAACAGGCCTAATAACCATTGACATATGGAATGGACCACCGATGGCGGTGGTTGGGGTAGAAACACGAGTAGAATGAGAGGCAGATAAATGGATGAATGTTCTTTCTCTGTTTACTAAGCCTGATTGGTTGGAGAGAGAGCAGTACTGCTGGATCAACAACAATTAATCAGTCTCACTCGTGTTTCTACTCTCGCCATCGGTGGTCCATTCTATATGTCGATGATAACAACGCTTTAAAATTATTGATGGAACAAAATCCACGTTACGCGAGAAAATTAAGAAATGCTAAACATGTCGTAGGTCACTGCGTTTTGTTATTTTGTTATTAAAGACTCTGTAAAAGAAAATAAAAGTTATTTATGAATCAACCCAATGTATGTATATACGAAATATTATGAAGATCAATATACAGAAAATCAATGTGATTTTAAGAGAGCTTGAAGCATTGAATGATAAATGTACTATGATTTATTGATCATGAATTTACTAAAATGGTAAGATACATTTTTCAACGTAGGTATCTGAGAAAAGAAAAGGATAGAAAAAAGAACAAGAATATGTGAAATCACTTTTTATCTAAATTAAGAAATAAAATATAGAGGCGAAACAAAAAAGACCAAAGAAACATCTTTAAACATTTTAGACACATTTTTGCTATCTGTTTATACTAATTCGTACCAGAAAAATAAAATTATCAAATTACAACAAAGGCCGTACATCTGTTCTTGCACGCACGCACGCACGCACGCACGCACGCACGCACACACACACACACACACACACATATACACACACACACACACATACCTATCTCGATCTGTTAAGTATAATTTTTTCCCCGCATAATTTATGACTAATTTGAATCTTGAGATAAGAGAATAAATTTAATTCAAGTGAAACCCTCTTTCTCGGGTAGCAGCCAACAGCCTTTCTCTCAGAATTTCTTCAGTAGGATATTCTGGTAATTTTAAGTAATGAACACAGGTATTAACAGAAGGATAACCACCAGAACCAGCGTCCACTTTCCGTACGACAGTCAATCTGGGGTGTAAATTACATAAACCACCTGGAGGTAGAGCCGAACAACCGGTGGCAAATTGTAAGAATGCTTTTCTTTCAGATCCAGTTAATGATAACAGTACGTTGACAAATCTTTGGAAACCAGGGCTAAAAAAAATAGCATTAAATGAAATAATAGAAGATTAATGCTATGTCTATCATGTAAGTCCATTTAATTATCTATATCTATTTTTATGAATAATGCAGATTTGCATAGACTTTGCTCGTAATAAATTTATTATAAAAAATAAGTTGCGATATCATAGAGTACAACGTATCAACGATATGTCTTACCTTTCCTTTGTGTATCCTAATTTTGGCTCGGTATAATTGAGCAAATCTTCTCTCGTCCATTGTGGATTCTGTTCTCCACAAAGCATTGCTCTCATTTCATCTGGACTAAAGACATGGAGCTTTTCCATTGGAAAGACTTTTGAGAAGCCCGATTTGAACGCTTCGAGTTGTCTATAAATTCCTTGGTTAAGGCAGTAATTGATCGTAAGATTTGCATATTCTTTTGCGTTTTCTCTTGTCACTGTGATATCCAAACCACCTTCCATCAATTCCACTTGATCATGTTGAAAAACTTTCGAACTTGGTGAATACGTCATGGTTAATACTAAATCCTCGATAGCCACTGAAGTGCCCGATGAATGAGTAATATACAATGATGTTTCTTCGTCAGCGGAGTTTGGACCATCAGAAAAAGTTCTATCACGCTTCGTGATCGCGTTTTGTATTTCTCTTAGAAATTCTCCCCTTACAGGATCTACCTCGACAAGATCTTCTATGTCTAATAAACCGGCGTACCACGGGCAAGGTTCTAATGAAGAGTACACAGCATCGTTTTCTCCTTCTTCCGATATAAAGCTACTTGACATACTAGACGACATACTTTCCTGCGTAACACCGGTAAGACCGATCTTTTCATTGACATTGTTCGAGATATCACCACGGCACATTAATTTTAAAAATGGACGGGATAACGGTAAATCTACTAATCTATTGTCCTGAAGAACTTTTGCCAAGAAGACTCCTAGGAACCAGAAATATCGAACAGCACGATCGCAGCATGCAGAATCTTGCGGTAATGGGGCTGGGAACAAGCCGCTGGCTCGCGTTACGTAATATCCCGCAGGCCGAATCTTCTCTCCAGAAATACATGTTTGCTCTTCGTTTAAGATCCGAGTTGCATTATCGTCGGTGGTGTCATCGCATAACCAAAGACTCAAGTCTTTGCGTTGCAATTCCGCTGCAACTAGTGCAAAAAATTCCAAGGTAGGTCCAAGACCGGTGCCCTCTTCTCCTACGAACGCTACCTCGAGTATACTCTTGCGACTTGCGTGCACCTATGAATAAAAGACAAAATAAATAAATAAATGTACGTTGATGCGTATTTTTATATTGTTTCATGGTTGTAGCTGCAATTTTCTTTCTTTTTTTTTTCCTTTATACCTTTAACACCTGTTCCGCCCAATCTAACAGCTTTTCTCCTCTCGGTACACTAACTCTTTCGTGCTTAAGCCTGCCGACACGAAATTCATGACTATCGTCACGCCGTGGACTTAGACCAGGTGCCCTTTGTCTTTCAAGAATCGCATCTCGCTGCGTTTGTAACCATACGATAGACCGTGAAGCACCAAAAGCGGTACAACTGAAATAAAGTCGTCTTGTTTCGAAAGGCAGCAAAAATGGACAGCTTCGCGCGAGCTCTTCACACCAATTGGGCAGTGCACCAGCGGCCAAAGCCAGCGGATCCTGAATTTGTTGTACGATTTTGTTCGTGATTTTTTTAGATGTAAAGTCATCTGGATGAAGCCAGTAAGTTGTATCATTCGACTCGTCCTGCTCTGCCGAGATACCTTCGTCCCGAATAGTGCCCAAGACAAATACGTGTCTTAAGAGTTGCAGAACATCTTCGACAGTGCACGCGTTTGTGTTCTGCGTCGGATTACGAGAGTATAATGTTACGATCGGCGTTGCTCTGCCAGACGATTCCTCGTCTCTGGCTTCTTTATATATTATTCTACATGGAAAAATAAGACGGAAAGGCTCAATTAAATAATAATTTGCTAATTTCTTGATTTAAAGATATAATGTAAAATCAATTAAATTCAAATCATTACGTGTAAGTTGGTTCCCATATTCTTTTTAATTTCTCTTGACGACTGCCCAATTCGGTTAACTGCATCAGTTCTTGGACCGCTTGAAAAATACTAGCGTGCGAATCTGAAAGTGATATCTCGACATCCGGTATACCCGGGAATCCAGGTCCTTTCAACGATAAAGAAAGTCTAGGCATAGGCAATGATCCTATGCGACTGTTAACTTGCGTCTCGCTACCAGGAGGGGGAACTTCCAAATCAGTTGTCTGTCGTAAAAATACCTCAGAATGATGCAACTTAAAAAAAAATTAGCGTATCTAATTTATTACTTACTAATACATTACTTACTTGATTAATGTTAGTTCGGCCAGGACGTGGATCAAAAGCAGGAATAAGAGCAGAAAACTGACGCTTCAATACAAACTCATCGTCCCATGCACGTCTCTTGCTACTCTGTGGTGCCTCTTCTTCCATGAATGCTGCCAAGAGATTACGACTTACCATTACTTCTTCGTATTCACCTTCACAACCGTCACCTTCTTCTTCATTCTCTTCATCTTCTTCCTAAGATAATATAATGACGATTATACGTTTCATCATGTATACATTTTTTACAACATTTTTTATGACAATTTTTTACACGTTAATAAATACAGTTTCGATCTTGATCTAAACCACAGTGTTAGAAGTATAGGTGGTCCGACTTTTTCATATGCAGTCCTGTGATTATTTTGGGTCAGTTAGCGCTTTCGTTACTAGGTGGCGTCGTAGTTTCGAATGAAAAGGTAAGAAAAGACGTGAGAAAAAGATAAATGACACAAATAGCGTTGATAGCGCGCTCCTCGAATGCAGCCTCGTAACGTTGGAGTTTGTATGATTCGGCATGTGGTGTAAGGTGTTAACAATTACCGGGTTCGATTTACAGAAAAAGCATAAACATTTTATATGCGAACAGCGGTTCGAAAAGAGTGACATTAAAGATACAGCAATAATAAAGTATAAGAATGGATAAATATTAATAAATATTGCTGCGGTGTTGAAAATATAAGCTATACATAGGCTGCGTTCCATTTAATGCTCACAACACTTGAGGAATCATTTTATCTTTGTTGTTTATCAAATGTTAAATAAGGACAAACAATGCTCGTGTACGCTGAGAGCGTTAAGTGGAACGCAACTACTGCTGCACAATGAGAGCGAGTGAAACGATGAATAATACTTGACTCTCACACACTCTCAGGTGGAAGTCTTTCAAATTATCCCAAAATAATCACAGCTTGAGGTGAGTCGGACCACCTATACTTCACACCGTGATCTAGGCATACTAGTATGTTGTCGAGGTCATAGCCCAATCGTACCATTTGATAACACAATGATTTCTAAAGTGAGTTGTTCAATTTTGTAGACGCATTCTTCGACCAATCAGATTGATTCAATTTTTCCGTAATGAAAATATCAAGATGTCAACAGAAAATCATAATATAACAAATCATGTGCAATCAAGTTTTTAAAAAGATCGAGTCTAATTGAGTTGAAAACAGAATAAAATCTGTGAATTATTTCAGATACAACTCTTAATGAAATGAAATGCTGCAATTACTTCTTGATCATTTTCTTCATTATCTTCTTCCTCTTCTAAGACACCGTCTTCGTCATCTTCTAATTCAGTCAAAAGCGTTGGTCCACCGGTAGTACGACCTCCACCAGTGCTAGAAGTTGCTACACCTCCGCAGGATTCCAAGAAATCTTCAAGACTGACCTGGAACCATGAATATTTGCACATTGCATCATAAGGTAAAACCAAATCTTACACCTTCTTTCAAATAAACAATCTTTGCGAAAGTAAATTTCAATGGGACACATTAGTTATTAATAAAAAAAAGGTTATTCAAATGATAATTTTACCTGCTCGCTATCGCTACTTGTACTAGTTAGAGACATAGTAAGCGCTTGTCCCAAACCAGGTCCAGTTGTTGTAGTAACACCACTACCAGCTACTTGTCCGCTACTTGTCAGACTTGGATAACTTTGTGCCGTGCTAAGTAAACCACCAGGAAAATTGGGACTGAGTGCCAATCGTACGAGACTAGATACAGAATTTGGCCCTCGAATTGGATTACAATTCGTATTAGAATTTGAAGCGAGATGCTGTCCGCCCGCAGGTCCTAGAAATTTTTTGCCTTTTTTTTTGTTTCTTGTAAGAATTATTTGCTATGAAAGAGATGTAATGTGCTACAAAGAGATAAATTATCATCCTCCTAATGTAACTAAATATAATCAAAGAGATAGCTTTATGTAAGCATTTCGCAAAAATTCAGCATATGTGTAAAGATGTTGATGGTTTAATGATAATAATAATTAATAATAAAAAATAAAATACAAATGTATAATGATAAGATGATAACAAATATAATTTCGCCGCTTGTAATTACTTAATTTGGAACTAACCTAATGTTCGTCTTCGCGCCATTGCAGCAAAAGTTTCCAACAAACCAGTAGCAGCTGTTGATTCCAAGGTATTGTTAGCATCGGAACAAGCGAGATTAGGCACAGATACCGACATGGGATTGGTAACCACAACAGGACAACCACCCGTTGTATTTTGCGTAGACGAGCTAGCTTCTTTCTCTCGAGTACAGTCTTTAGCAACTAATTCGAAGGAAATGTACGGAATTTTTACATACGCTATCAGTATGATCACGAGGGAAGGAAATCAATGTTCGATCACTGATTAAAATGCGGTCGTATATTTACCGCATACAAACAAGAGAGGTATTTAAATGATGTATAGTTACGGACGATCTGATTGATATGTCTGATTTAAATATAAGCGTTACAGTGCTAAAATAAGTAATCTATTGAAAGGTATATCAAAACAAGTTATCATCTATAAAATTTAACAAACAGACTCACAATCTTAAAAATAAAAATGAACAATCCGTTCAAGGCTAATAAGAGTCAAGACTGATGAAGATGCTAACGATTAAATTATAATACTATTAATTACTTTTCATTGTGCGAAATCTTCTTTATTTTGAATGTTTCGGTTCTCTTTGGAGTTCTCTTCAGCAATATTACAGATCTTAACTCATTTTCATTAAACCTTCAGTTAAACGTGAGTCACTAACAGGTTCCCAATTGCAGTGGATTTGATTTGCAAAAGATATAGAGTTAAAGACAAGTCGAACTAATAAAGAAAACCATGTCAAAGTAACTCACCTCAAACGGGAAGCTCAACATGTCAATAAAGCTTTGGAAGTTTAGATTAACAAATAGAAGTAAACTAATTTTTAAATATTTCAACAATTTTTACCGTTTTAGCCATATTAATAGACCATATTAAAATTTCTAAAAAGTAATTAATGGTATTATAATTTAATCGTTGGTACCTTCATCGGCCTTGACTCTTATTAGCCTTGAACGGATTGTTTATTTTAATTTTATCATCTATACACATACCATCCGTGATCCCAGTAGGATGATGTCTCGGTACAGATTTAATCCTCAAGTTTTCATCTGACTCGCCAGAAACGCTGATTCTAACAGGAACTAAACCAAGCAGCTCACCACTCAGAAAACTGTTAGTATTGTTGCGCAATCTGTCAGCACCTTCTCTCATACGATCCAAAACTTCAGCGGTTTCCAAACTCAGTAAACCTCCACTAGCCTATGTGTATAATATGTAGCGCATATTAATTTATCATATAAACTATGATATCTCAGAGAAAGTAAGACAAGAAAGATATTACTTTCAAACAGCAACAACAACAACCATAATTTCACAATTCACCTTGTTTCCTCGCACAGTAGCAAAAAGTGGTTTCGAGCTTGACGCTCGGTTACTGGTGCTATTAACGGGACAGTCCGTATTGAGAGTGAGGCTCTCGACGATAGTAGCTAGATCGCTAGTAACAGTTGTATCTGGTCTGGGATGCAATACAACTGAAAGTTCGCTCGTCGAGTTTGCCCCACTCTCACCAGTTACGGCAACCACTGCTTCCGCACGGGCTACCGACAACACACTCTCGGCTATCGACTCGGCAGCTTGCTGGTCGTCGCAAAATTAGAATTACATCAATATTTTTGAATACGTAGCCTCTCATAGCGACATAAAGCTTTTCATAATTTAGTAAACGCATGTGACTGATAAATAAATTTTACCTTTGCAGCTAGATTATCCGCACTCGCAGCTTGATCTGTAGAAGCTACCGAACCACGCATAGCGGTATCGGTACAATCGGGTAAACTAGGAGTGCTGTTTGATTTTCGACCCGTTAAAACTCCTCCACCACTCTTACATTTTGTCGTGTTGTCTGTATCCAGACCAGTGCCGACTAATCTGAGATCGTACTTTCCTTCGGCACCCATTCTATACGAATTCGATCCACCATGATCCCATGTTACGTCTATCCATCCATTATGTAATTCTCCCGTAACTGTGCCTTCACCTATATTAAAATCAGTTCCAGCGTTACGTTCCTGTATCAGTTAGTACATGGCGATGAAATTATTATACTCGTGGTACTCGTGGCACATACCTGGTGGTACACCATCCTGATCTCTCCACTTCCAATCTAGACCTCTAGCCACTCGAACTCCTGGAACTAAATGTTTAAGAACTTGCATCTTGATAAATCTTCTCTGCTTCCGTACACCGGCTTCTGCTTCCTTGGCTGCACGGCCTAAATCTTCGCACACTCCAGTAACTTCCCCATAAACCTCAAAACCAGACACAGAGAGATAATGCGTCTGTCCTGAAGCATTCTTACCAATTTGCTGTAGACGTAAATGTCGCCAGCCTTGCGTCTCTTCATTCGGTGGCTCCAACGTCCAAGTAGATGTACTACCTGGTTCATTCAAGGAACAATCGTCTACATGAGCATATAACGTTACCCAGGTAATTCCATCCTTTGACGCTTGAAACATCCAATTCCTCAATGCACTTCTACCATATCCCCTCGCGTGTCTCAAGGTATAAGCGCTCGGAATAATCCAAACTCCAAGATCTATCGAAAACCATGCCCGTTTGTCGTCGTTGGTGTGACAATTTAATGCCGATGGATCACGGCTGAGTATATCCTCAAGATGACCGTACGGAAGGTTTCGTCCGTCGCTCGACGTAACGACAACCAATCCATATTGCCCCGGGTTTACCCATTCGGAACAAGTTTTAGCATTTGTTCCAATCCAATATAATAAGCCATTTTCGTCGAAGTCATGCTGATACTTGAACGTTATTCTATTTTCTTCCTTTAATCTTTTCACGAAAGCAAATGTAGACCTATCGTGATCATGCCACTGCTTAGCCACCATTTTTAACAAATGGTTCTCCAATTGTTGTATCGTACTTAATGGTTCCATCTTTAAGCTGCGACCAGATCTATCTATTAACGCGCTCTCGCTAGAAGCTTTTTCCAGTCGAAAGCGTAATCTCCTCGTCAAAATCTACAAAATGTAACAAAATACACACATAAGAAACACAGTGCAAGAGAAGTTTACGTTATCGATATGCATACACATTGTTACCTGTAAACCGTAGCCAGATCCGGGCGTGTCATACAGATATACGGGTAATTTTTCTATTGATTCCAACACCGAAATCAACTTATGGACTAAAATCTTGGCCGAGTTAAGTTCTTTATTTGTGTCTTTTGTTTGGAAGCAACTCTTGAATGCAGTTATCCTTTGTATCCTAAGTTTGGTCGCTCTCAATGTTGGGGGCGAAGGTCCAGGAGGTGCAGCCAACAAAGCAAGCAACGCTTGTACAAGACCACTGGAGTGCAACTCATATGCGGAAACTCGACCCTCTTCATTCAATAATACTTTAAGTTGTTCTAACGCAGTTTGTAGTATGTTGCGCCATTCCCGACTCCCAGATTGTTGCTTTTGGGATGCTTTTTCTATTTGATTAACAATGGCACCGAGCTTAGCAACTACACCGCGTGGTTGAGCTTGAGCTGCTTTAAAGTAACGTTCATATATCTCTTGCGCTTGTACTTTAACTTTCTGCTTAATCGCTTCGATCTTCGATCTTAATCTTTTCCCTCTTTTACCAGTCCAACCTGCTGCAAATTCTGGACCTATAAAATGTAAATTATGAGAAATAATCGTGAGACCTTAAGGATTTTAACATTAATAGTATTACGCTGATATAATGAGATACTCCTCTAATACCTAAGCTTGTTTCCGCTGTAAAGGAATGCTTAGTACCTCTGTTTGATTCAAAAATAAAACCTGGTAAGTCTTCTCTTAAAATGGTTGCTTGTTGTTGACCATCACTATTATGTATACATAATTCGCTTTCCTTTCTACTGGATAATGCCCAATTTCCTACGACCAGGCGTGTAGTACCAGGCCGAGAGAGCACAGGTTGACTTACAAAATTCACTTTTAACTGACTACGCGCTCTTTGCAATTTTTCCAAAAATTCACCACGATTTTCTGCAACGTACGGACATATCGTGTGATGATTTATCTGGCTTGATAATAATTTCAAGATATGAAAGAGAATGGGATGTATGCCATTACATTATAAGAAGAAAGTAAAGAAAGAAAAGTTATGTTAAATATTTTTGTATCGCGCGTTTGTAGAATGTACTAAAAGAGATAATAAGTATAATGTGCGAGTTATTACACGAGTTAAACACGTATGTGACCTACCTTCAGTTGTAAGTGACTCTGTGTTCCTCCCCTTTCCTGTAGGCAGTTAGTAAAACCAGTTATTTTTTACATAGTTCCCCTAACGAAAGTTAATTACAAATGGAAAATGTAACGTATGAAGTAATGTTGAGAGAAAAATATATTCGTTTGTCATTAATGACGAAAAGTAATAAAGAAAATGATAATAGTAGGATGAAAAATATGAAAAATGGTGCGAGATTGATATTACTTTTGCAAATATAAGATCAAGCGTACGTGCAGTGTGTGTGTGTGTGTGTGTGTGTGTGTGTGTGTGTGTGTTTGTGTGTGTGTGTGTTTGCGTTTGCACATAGGCGGATAGTTTATGTATGCTCACCCGATGTATCTGTTCCACCTTCCGGACTTCCGCTAGAGTACATAGTTGCCAGTTTGCCATCAAGGATAAATCTAAACCATCCATTACTTCCGTTCGATAGTTCTAAAGCCGCCGCATCTGACCATATGTAAAGACAATCACGTCCTCTACATATGCACCAATCTCTCCAGTGATACGCAAAAAAATTCTTTCGCATCTTCCATTCTTTGTTCTTCTCCCAATTGATTCGATTCCGCTTCTGGCTCAGGCGTAGTTTCTTGTGGCCCGGCTAAAGTGGCAACTTTTGAAAATACTCCTAAACGTGCGAAATGTTCTAAGAATTCATCTTTGCCTTTAATCATCAGATCCTGTATCATTTGCAGAACGATCAAATGACCGTCCTCATCTTCCTGTTAATATATTAAAAAACACAAGTTTTTAAATAGTTTAATTAAAATATGAAAAGCGTAAACAAAAGATAATAATAAAAATTATCAGAAACATAAAAGGACAAAAATAAATGTGACGTCATATAATTCACTTTTATTATAAAAATTAAGAGAACTGCAGTCTACTTTGCAAAGCTGCAGAACATAATAGATGTAGTAAACGATTATTCTTCTTTCTTAATCCCTTCAAACCTGATTTTATCAAAATTGTGTTTAAAAAAATTTTTTTTAATTCAATTCATGCACACTTTAATAAATAATCCATAATAAACAATTAATTTTTTTCAAAATTTTTGACCATTTTTCTAACATATACATTATTATGTACATGAGCTCTCAAATGTTGATAAAATTAAATAATTTCAATGGATAATATTTGATGTACTGTCTTCATATTTGATGTACATTACAATATATGCATGGTCCGAAGGGGTTAAATTACATTTCACTGAAATAAACGTAAACACATTTTCAGATCCTATCAACGGTAAACAGGCAGTAGACGAAAGTAGATCTGATAAGTCTTTTTGATAAATTCTTGAGTCTTTGATAAAACTTTTAAGGTATATCTCTTTATTTTTGGCTCCTTCACGATTTCGTCATTAGCTCCCATAAATCTTGTTTTTTTACATTAATATTAATATTAAAGTTTATCGCTTCCACAATTTACTTTAATACTTTTATGAATAGAATAATGAGATGAATCAATTGGTGAAATGAAAATACATAGTTGCTTTAAAAAAAATATGTATGCAAAATGGATACTTTTTTAAATAAGCAACTATGTGTTTTCTTTCCACCAATTGATTCATCTCATTCTTCTGTTCATAAAAGTATTAAAGTACGATTATCAAAAAATTAATAGTTTACGAGTTATTTAACGTTTTACATCAATATGTGCCACAATAAAGTATAAAATATCTTGTAAACTATTGGTTTTGATATCTCTATCTTAATACTTTTATATGCAGAATAATTAGAGGAATCATATTATGTAAAAAAAATTATACAATTCCATTTTTAAAAATGGAGGTGACTCTCATATCTTTTTGACGCCTCCACCTAGAAAAAAGACACCATCACCAAAATAGATCCCCCTTGAAACCATTCCATTTTCATCTGAATCATTTTTTCCTATCATAAAAACCAAGCAAGAATTTCAGATGCTCAAATTAGATGGGACACCCTGTAAATGCGCTCTTTCTTTAATGATCTTTCCAATACTAGTCCATAAATATGACATAATATCGCTTAATGTATGTAAAAACACAAAACGTTTGTGTCGACAGTAGTTGAATAATTACCATTATTATGCTTACCTCATTATCTAAAACATTGGCAATTACTTCAACGAGCATAGCTCCACATCCCCCAGTTTTATCAGAGCCACAAGTTTCTATAAGCAATTCTGGCTGGATGTAATGCACCATTTTTCTAATTAAACTTAAGCTCGCTTTCCTAACACTTGGTAACATAGTCGACTGAAAAGTTGCACAAAACACGGGCAATAATCTTTTTAGATAAACAGGTGCCATTTCAGGATCTCCCTTAGGCTCCGTGAATTCTTCCACTTCTGTCTCAAGTTTCCTATGTTCTTGACTCGGCGGTAACATCCATTCTCCAGGCGATTGTAAAATAGCTGCAACTTCTCTATGTCCTTCATCGACGCGTTCTCTGGCTTTATCCAAAGGTGTTTTACCATCCTCGTCTCTTAAATCAGGATTGGCACCGTGCCTAAGTAGAACTTTGGCGATAGCTGGTCTTCCGAAACAAGCCGCGTAATGTAAACTGGACGATCGTTGACCTTTATTAACGTCTGCTCCTCTATCGCACAAGAATTCAACCATTTCTTGCGTACCGAATGCCGAGGCCCAATTGAGTAAAGTTTGCCCAACGTCGTCCATAAAGTTAACTTCAATTCCTCCTGTATCAATCGCCTCTATCAACGCGTCCGTATCTTTCGAGCGTATACAATCGATTAATTGTCTGTGTGACTTTTCTCCAGCGCTATCCAAACGTCTCAGTCTTGGCAGCAAGGGACCAGATGGACCACCGGTAGTGCTACGTCCCAACGCTGATCTTCCCTCAAATAGTAAGACTAGCAAAAGATCAATCAGTCTCATGGAGTCAAGAGCGCATCGTTCGTCTCCTTTTAGTGCCTTTTCTATCGCATCCGGTAATTCTGAACGTAGAAGATCGTGTGTAATGGACGGTGATCCTCTACAAAGTGTTGATAAAAGACTAATTATAGTTGAAACAGAAGCACAAGACTTTGGTTCCGGAGTTGGAACTGTGGTTACGGTACTGGATGACGGAGGTGTCTTTGGATTGCTGCAAGTCGCTGTAGCAGATGTGCCAGGGCCTGCCGCATTTGACAATCTAGAAAATGATTCTCACAAGAAAAGATATAAAACGATTTAGTATGACAATGTATATCATCATACTAAAGATTACATACCGATATAAAAGTTCAGAAACTAATCCATTTGATGCTAATGGTGCGGGATCCGTTCCCCTTCTGGAAAATCTATCCGCCAGTGATGCGAAGCAACGAAGCGCGCCATCGGCAACATGTGCATCTTCGTGTCTGAGTAACACCGATAGAGCCTCAACACAATCGGGTAAAGCTTTATCTTGAGGTTCAACTTTGCCGCATAGTCGAGTAACGACTGCCATCGCCGAGTGCAACGTGTCCCGATGTACGCGCGCTCCATGTTCTCGGATGAAACACAACGCGCAAGGCAGACCACCGGCTTCGAACACGGCACCTGCCTCTCTGGCGCATACAAGTTCTAATACCTGATTTAAAATATGAAAGTGAGATTCCATCAATTTGTCTTATATTCCAGAAATGTAATCCAAGAATTTTACATGGAACTGACTTAATTCAATGTATCGTACCTTTATACATTGCTCTGCCAAGTCTCGACTGACTCTAGAACCGAGTCCAGCACCAGAGAGACGACTACAGATGGCCTTTACAGCACCTTCCATAGCAACCACTCTGCGCGTACATTCTGCGGAGACGTCCAAATAATATGTGATAGCTCGAGCAGTCACTTCGAGCACACTGTCCGGCACTAATTCATCCAAAAAGATTCTGCAAAGCGCTGGGAGAAATGTACGTGGAGGACAGCTGAAAATGTAATGCAAAATATACAACAGGATACATATAAAACTTTTATACATTACACTGTGAACTATATTAGTTACAGTTATTTTTACCATTCAAAGCAACGATCCACATTATCAGACATAAGTAACAGCATACACAATTGTTCTAATGCGATTAATTGCATATCTCTTTCGTCTCCTTGCCCCATACTGAGCCATTCTAACAAAGTCTCAGGATCAACATCTGCCATCTCAAAAAGAAAACACATGATTTTGTATTTTAATTATGCTTGTATCTAAACTTCTATAAGTAATTTGGCATTAAAAATCATTACTTTCAAAAAATTAATTTTTCAACATGTGTATGCAATCTAGTGTAAACTATATTAGATTGATAAAAATTAAGAAACAGCTTGACCATTTTATCTAAACGCTTGACGATTATCCATTTTTCTACAGCTATGTTCCAAAATTCATTGTTGAAAATCTATTGTGTATATAACATAAACTATAGATTTTTAATGCAGGCAGTGAATTTTGAACTTGGAACACAACCAACATGTAATAAAGATTACTAATGAGCTAATATTATATACAACAATCCTTTATAAGTATATAGGTATATAACAGATAGAAATATAAAGCTAAAAAATTATAAATAAATCAAAGTTAAAGAGACTTATTAATTACCATAAATCATTAAAATGTAAAATAAACAATTACATTTCTCTATTGAAAAATGTAATATAATTTTTATTACTTACCTTATACTTTAAACAGCACCAAACGGATTAATTTTTTTATTTCAATACTCTGAAAGTTAAACAGAACACATCATTAAACTATGCACATTGTGTTAACCACTGATGTTGCTATTTAAGAGGAAAAAAAGTAAGCAGGACAAACAAATATCATAAGTACAATGTCATTGTACAAACACAAGTCAATCCTATTCCATTATAATATAAATATGTACAACTAAATATGAAAAAGCAAACTGTAATACTTTACATAATTTTAGGACAATACAAATGTTTGGTAATTTGTTATCGCCTTACTGTTTACTAAGATATTACATATAGAGGGAGTCAGATGCAAATCAAATGTCATTACGAGTTGACAAGTAGCAAGATCGACGAGATTAACAAAAGAAAAATGCGATTATAATACATCAATATACAATGGATAAACACGACTATCACGGTTCAAGCATAATAATTGAAAAACGTCCATTGCTAAGACAATGCGAGATAAAATGATATCCTCAAGGAAACCTAACCGTGCGTACTTGTCCATTTCAAAGAGATAAGAAAGTAATTAAGACAAAGAATATAGCACGATCGAAATAATAATCAATTTCGATAGATTTAATATATTCACACATCATAGGCGCATCAATCGTGTTACACACGCGCAGGCACATACGCTGATACGTACGCCTGTCGTTGGAGCGTACCGTTGTAAAAGACATTCCATTCCTCGTGATAGGTCAACTCGTCATCCTTTTGCAGAAGTGTCGTTTACCACCACGGAAAAAACAGATTGATTATATATATATATTTCATCCGTTAACAACGCGAACTAGATTTTGTGTTAACGGATCGACCATGGATCGACTTAACAAAGCACTTGCACCGTAAGTAATTTTTTCTTTATCGTCGTTACGTTACATATACTCATCGCCATTTACATATGTGATGTGATGTTCATTTTTGATGTAGACTGTGCAGTGTTGCCAGATATTTTTCGTCACGAGTAGCCGAATGGTGGCGCTCAAGTAGCCCAAAGTAGCCAACCACCGACGAGATACTATTAAAGACCGACATCCTTATGCCCGTATCAGACCCTGCACCAATTAGGCCGGAATCAGACTATGCATTGAAGATTGAGATTGAAGATTGAAAAATTCAAATTTGACCAATCGAAACGAAAGGAGCTAAAATTTCTTTGTCCTTATTGGTCAAATTTCAATCTTCAATCTTCAATCTCAATCTTCAATGCATAGTCTGATTCCGGCCTTAGAGTGGGTATAAAGAGAGTGAAAACAATCCTGGTTCTCCTTCCTGATTGGTTCCGCCATTTTACGATTAACTGTTATGCGGGGTCTACAATAGACGTCGTAGCAGTCGTAGGGTCTTAAGTCGTAGAAAATTGACTAATCGCAGTCGAATATGAGAAGTATAATCAACTGTGATTGGTCAATTTTCTACGACTTAAGACCCTACGACTTCTATTGTAGACCCCGCATTAGTTAGAGGAAAACGACGTTAGAAAAAGAAAGGTTAGGATGAGGAATTACGTCATAAATATTTGTCGTAAAATGGCGACTTCCGGTTAATTGGCTTCACTCTCTTTATACCCACTCTAGCGCCAATAAATTGATATCAATAGAAGAAATAAGGAATAAAGAATGATTGAGAAGGAATAAGGAATAAAGAATGACTGAGCGCTCAGTAAGGCCGAAATCAGACTACGCATTGAAGATTGAGATTGAAGATTGAAGATTAAAATTTGACCAATGAGGGCAAAGGAATTTTAGTTCCTATTGTTCTTGGTTAAGTTTCAATCTTTCAATCTCAATCTTCACTGCCTAGTCTGATTCCGACTTTAGTGACAGTGTTGATTACATATTGTTGCATGCTAATATGGCTCTCTGTTTGGTTCATGCACTAGCTTAAGACCATCTCGAATCTTCAGCACCGTCTATGGATTCCGTCCTAAATGTATAAATCAATGGCTGCGTTCAGCAGAACGTTTGTTTTGCAACTGTTGGAAGTTTCCTTCGCGCTAATTGGATCATACTTTTAGATCTAGAAGAATGGTCCTATCTCAGCAGACAATCATAAAACGGTTG
>NW_017256393.1:3531359-3552986 GCF_001594055.1 Mycetomoellerius zeteki
CAGCCGGTTTGAGCAGCTCGTGAAAATTTACCTTAACGGAACGAGAACCCATGGGGCATATTTTTCGGAAACGGAAATTTTTCGTCAATAACTGTCGATAACCAGTGATCATTAGCGATTAAGAATAATATTGAAAAAATTCAACTAAAAGGAACAAGTGAAAAGGTGGAAAATGTCATCTGTATTATAATTACATGTATGTTAAATTATTTTATATTAATTATAATGATGGTTTTACATACATCTCTAACCTTGTGTGTTTCATTTTATATATATTAAATATTTTTTATTTGATTCTTGTTCCGTTTTTTTTACTTCGCAACTTGTCGATGATCACTTTAGACATAAATTACGAGGAGTAAGTTCTAAGGTGCTTTTTATAACGTTTTTTTACTGTCATTAATCAATAGTTCTGTTTTATATAGTTTTTGTTAGATACTAAATTGTTTCTTCGCATCAACCATGTTTTAAATGTGTTTTAAACTACTTAAAACATGCTTGATCAATGTTTTTAACATTTTTTAAATTTGTTTCTTATTAATACTCTTATATAAAACATTAAAGACATATATGAAAAAAAAAACGTAATGTTTTGTTCTTTACAAAAAATATTATCTTTTATTAACCTTGTTATGTACTACCTTTTTTTTGCTTTGACAGTAACGCAGATACAATATATACGACAACTACAGTTACTTATTTATTTTATAGAATCAAACGATGTAGGTAAGTACAGTATATAAAGTTCTTTTGTTCTTTTTTTACTTGATCTTATTATGCTTCTTTCTTAATTTTCTCTTCATAAAAGTGTGTATTACTCTAAGAAGGGAATTATACTATGAAGTATGACATCGAAAATTAGAAAGTTGTTCTAATAGTGTATTGTTAGTTTTGAAATATTAACTCTTGAAATTCTTGAGATTCTAAAAATTCATTTTTTAAATCTAATTTTCAATTAGTTTGTCGATTGTTAAGATGACGATTGTGTAGATATTCTACCTGTATACGTTTTTGTGTGTAAAAGCACTGCTTTCTGCATGTGTGATGCAATACAACATTTCCAATATCGTGCATCTATTGCACGGTTTATGGACATTTCTCCTTCTACCATTTCATCGTTCGACACTTCATCATCGATACTTGTGCGTAAGACATTTTACCGTCTAATACGTTTCCACGCTACTTTTCTATCTAATATTTATCCTTCAAAACATTTTTTTTTTATTTGCATTCTTTTGCGTGCCATACGAACACTTCCGTCCGGAGTCCGTCCGCGATTCTTCTTCGTCCGCGTCACTATTTGCGACGTTATAGATATATTGTAACTTTTTCGATTTATTATAGTTTTTAAATATAACTTTCGATTTATTAATAGTTTTTGCTAACATTATTCTAGCATACAATACTAAACGATTAATATTTCATTTGAACACAACCTTCCTTTTTTTGTAAAAATAAAATGCCACTTGATTTTGAAAAGTACGAAGAATAATAATCTTTTTATTATTATAAGTCTATTATGTATAGTATTTGTAAAGAATTACAAAAAAAAGGGAAAGTTGTATTGGAAATGCGCGAAATGCAATATCGATTGGTACAAGATTTTTATTCTTTGTACTTTTACAAAATCAAATGGAATTTTATTTTTACAAAAGGAAAAAGATTTTAAATGAAATGTTAACCGTTTAGCACTGTACTACAAGAGTGTTAGCAGAAACTAAATCGGAGTTTATATCTATAACGTCGCAAATAGCGACGTGGACGAAGAAGTGTCGCGGACGAACAAGTGTCCGTACGGCACGTAAAAGAAGTAAACAAAAAAAAGTTTGAAGGATAAATACTAGACGGTAAAACGTCTTAAACTGGTTCTACATTAGTTGCATCGCAACGTCGCAAGCGTTACGGTCCAATCAACGTCAAGCTAGCTCGACTCTGATTGGACTGCAACGCTTGCGACACGCTTGCGACGCTGCGATGCGATCAATGTAGAACCAGCTTTACAAACAAGTGTTGACGATGAAATGTCGAACTATGAAATGATAGAAGATGAAGTATATAAAGTACATAAACCTACTGCACAAATTACCAGAATACAATATTAAGGTTTTTTGGAACAATTTTTAGAATACAACTAACGAAATTATGATTATATTATTACTGGTAAAACCACGCATGGCAATAAAGAATTTCATAATATTATTAGAATTATTATAGTTGTTATATATAATTAATAGTAAAAATACATAAGAATTGAAGGTACATAGAATTGAAAATTTAAGAATTAAATTTAAGAATTAAAAATATACATAAGAATTACATTAAATAACAAAAAAAATTATATATCAATATCTGTTAATGATGTTGAGGACATGAAAATTATTATTATTTAGGTGCAGATGCGACTGTTTCAAGGATTTGATTCTCTCTGGACAAAAGAGTAATTTTCTTGTTGTAATTTTCACGAAGACTTTGAAACAGAGATAACTGGGTTTCGTACTCTTTCTTGAGATCGGCGTTGAGTCGCATCGCTGCGTCCATTTTACTAATCATCGTGTTATGCCAATCGCGTTCCTGAGAGATATTCTTCTCCATGTTATCGACTTTAGCCTGCAGCATATATCATATGTTAATTTAAAAATACATTCTAAAGCAAATAATATATAGGTATTAATGATGATTTAACGTTAGAGTACGTTAAAGAACGTAGTAAGAAGCATTTTAGAATTGTTTTCTGAACAAAATAGAAGAAATCATTTCAGAATTCAATCTGTAGGAATCTAAAGTTCTAATTTTTGAAATTAATTCCAAAGTTGCCTCGCGACGAATTCTTTCTTATTTTTAAAAATTCAGAAGAGAGCTTGAGGGAAAAAATGAATGAAAAAAATGAGTGAAGAAATGATGCAAAACCTTTTCTTCAAGTAAAATCTTATTTTCCAAATAAACTTTGGAAATCAATTCCAAAATTTTTCTACAAATTTCTTATTCTTAAAAAGCTAGAAAAAAGTTTGAGAGGAAAGAAATGAGTAAAGAAATGATGAATGCGAAATTTTTTTCAACAAAATCTTGTTTGAGGTATCTTGTTCATATTGCAACTCATAAATACGAAGAGAGAATAAGATCATCGACTCACTTGCAACTGTTTCATCTCTATGTTGCGAATTTCCAATAGATCCCGCGTGATCGAAACTACCTCCTTTAACGAGGTCACTTGATTGTTCAGAGCGTTGATTTGGTTCTCCTGGTTCACGATTACGCGATTCCGTTCCTCGTACATCAGTGTCAGCTGTGCTAGTTGTTCGCGCAACAGTTGTAGGGTATCCTCATCATTGCCACGATTTATTATCGCACTGTAGGACGCTTGCAAGGCGGTCAACTTCGTCTTTGCATCTTCGAACTTCTTCTGGTAACTGTCGCGCTCTTTTGTTTTTTTCTGTCGGTCATAAGGATCTTAGATTCTACATCAACGTTAATATAAAGTATGTATGAGGAATGGCAAGACTTTACTCGCGAAATCAACTTTTAACTTATTACAGAAAATTATACAAGAAAACAAAACGATTCTGTTGAAATATATAAAAATTTAGTTATATCCCAGACAGCACAAAATATTTATGATAAATATTTATTAATGTTCATTTTTTAAAGTGTTATATCAATATTTTATACATATTTTATATAAAGCTTTATTTGAAATATTATTAAAATATAGACTAAATATTTTATGTAATATTTATGATGAATGTAAATAAATATTTCTAATAAGTATCTTTTACTCGAATTATAATGTCTCATTAAGTATTTTCATAGCATTTACTATAACATTTACAATAAATATTTCATAATATTTATAATAAATGTTTATGATCTGTGCAATCTAAGATTACAAAAATATTTATAAAATATTTAAAATAAATCTTATAAATATTTATAAACATTTTGTAAATATTCTATAAATATTGTGTGCTGTCTGGGATACAAATCTGAAAATAATTTTGCTGTATTATCAAGTAGAAGCTTAAGAATTCATTATAATTATTTTGGTTGCTAAAATGTTAAAACTCTTTAGCAGCGTTATCATCATTGAGTATTCTACATAGTTATTTTGATCCAACACATAATTATGTATTTTCAGATCTATATCTAATTAAATTTTCAGATACTTGAGCAAAGTTATTCTTTTCGTATAAAGGATATTTTAAAATCAATAACATACATATATGAAATAGATCCCGCGTGTAATAATTATAAATGGAAAATGTTATCATTGATATGCACATATGTTTCAACAGTAACCATGTGGAAAGAGATATATGACAAAGGGGCAAAACCTTTTTTAGAGAAAGAAAAATTGATTTTTTACTAAATACATAGAAATATAACTTTGTTATCGAGTCGAAGATTTGATTCTATCAGAACAATCCGCACTTCCATAGGATTTTCTCACCCGCACTTCTGCTTCCAATCTGGATATATAAGCCGCAATGTTATCTCTTGCATTCTGCTTTGATGTATCGGCCTAGACACAACATAGAAATTGATAAATATCTAATAATTGAGGGGATTGACGGAATAAAGACACAATTCTACTTAGGCCCTTTTTCCGGAGATTAGCGCAAATAAACAAGGAATTGATGTTGTTTACATTAGTTAAATATAAACGTGTTTTGATTCTCTTGTGATGATGAAAATGATATAATTTAAGGAAAAAGGGCAAAAATGATTTAAAATTACACAGGCCTACAAAAAAGATATTTTTTTTACCCAGAAACGGCAGTATGTAATCCCGAAGGTTTTTGGCATGCTAAAACCAAATCCATGTCCAAAATTGCTCCATTACGTCAGATTTCCGAGATATTCTAATCCAAAGGTGTAATTCAATATTTAGTGAATGTGTGCAAAGTTGGCGTATACACTGACCATATTGTCTGGAGATGCCCTAAGACCGGTGGACATACTTGTAACATATCTAATTTTTTTTTCATGTTACTGTGTTGACCCATTTATAATCATAGATGATTTTCGTAGATTTTTTCGTGCCGAATTCGAATTCGTAAAATTGGCTCTATCACATCAGGTTTACGAGATATATTTAATCTAAAAATGCCTTTTTGACATCTTTAGATTAGAATATCTCGGAAACTTGACGTGATGAAACAATTTTGAATACGGATTTGGTTTTAGCATGCCAAAAACCTTCAGGATTACATACTGCCGTTTCTGAGTCAAAATTCATGTCGGCCTGTGTTATTAATGAGATTTTTACCAGAGACTGAACGAAAATGGTACGACAATGTGTTTTCATTACAACATATTTATGTTAAAAAATCTTACGAAAACTCATCAGATGATGATTATTTCAATTTATTTTATACAAGTAAAAATAAAATGTATTTCTTCTAGAAGAATGTGAAAATAAAAAACATTTCTACAGTTCATAGTTTTTTCTTTCTGTCGATTCTTACAATATTATGATCAATATTTGAAAAAAGAGACTAAGTGCATTTTTTAAATTACAAATAACTTTAAATATTGATCATATATATATATATATATATAATAGAGAAATATTATAACATATAACTTCTCAAAGACATTATATAAATATACATTCAATATTGTTCCCATTTGTGGTATAATAAAAAAGTAATAAGTTATTTTAATTTTTATCAAAATCGAGACTTGGTAATTATTGGCCTTTATTCCGCCTATCCTCTCAATTGTAATTTGTAAATAGCAAAATCAGTTATTTATAAGGGCTCGAATCGAAAAAATTCGATCCGGATAACGGTTCAAGGCTAAATCCAATTTTTGGTTCCAGTTTTTTTTTACCGTAATAGTTATCGGGTTCGTTTGAATTTCGGTCCTTTTCGGTTTCGGTTTTCGGTAATTATATACCCATAACAATCACCGTTATCACTAAAAAAAAAACTGAAACGGACATCGAAAGTTAGGTATCCTCGGATCATAATCGTAACCAGCCGAAATTTTAATGTATCTATAATGTATCCACATAATGTAATTTCGATCCGAGTTCCTGGTTATTTATCAGTTATTTATTGCTCTTATTTTCACCTTTTCTTCGTTGATAAATTTCAACTGTGACGTTTCTTCACTTTCAGCAGAGTTTTGCGCTTTGATTTGAATTACATTCACATCTTCCGCAGGTACATGAGCGGTTTCTGTGATTATATCAGTAGTCTCTTCAGTATATGCATCTGGATTGTCGACTTCATTTTCGCCAAGTACATTTGTGTCAATTTTCGTTTCTATTAAACACTTGTTTTCAAACAATTCAAACTGCGCGTTTGATACCTCTTTTGCAATTTCCGCGGGTGCAAGAGCATCTTCTTGCATTACATTGGTGCTTTTCACTGCGAGAATTATAACTGTATTGTCAGCACAATCGGTCCTTATCACTTCCACAGGAGGTGCATCTTCTTCGGCTGTAAGATCTGAATTCTCTGCTTTAGACATCTTTTTTCTCTTTCTCTACGAGAATGATAAAAATTGTAATTTTAATCAATGCCAAATTACGAAGAGAATAACGGAACACAGCTAAGACCATTGACCTTTTGAAAAAAAAGAACGACTGACACTTTTCTTTTGTTCACATTACGTTCTCTATTCAAGCGAATATAGAATATTACGTCTTAGATTCTTTCTAATATAAATATTCTTTCTAATATTTTTGCGTAATGAACTTTCAGTATGTATATACATATGTCACGAATCATTAGAGCTATAATGAAATAAGTTAACAATATTTATAATAAATAATTCCTTTTACAATTCTTTAACAAAATTATTGTGTTAATTATGAACAGTTTGCGATATACTAAGGATAATTTACCAGCAAAGACACGTGTATATTTTTGATATTTTTCAATTGAAATAAAACAATTTCATCGAAACGCGGCTGTTAACCACTGGACATCCGACGACTAAGTAGAAATGTAAAGTATTTTTGGCTGTTCGACGTTCGTTCTATTTCGAGCTGCGTCTCAGTTGCACTTTAATAATAGTGTGTGGTATATGAAATTATATAACACAAACAGTTTGTTTATAGTAACTGAATTAGTTCAATATTTATTAGTTCATTGAAATTGGATTAGTTTACGTTTATTTTAACAAACATATATACAGGTGTGCCTTAAATTTTGGCCAAGCGCTTTTGTATAGATAGAGCGGATTAAACTGAGTCGAAAAGTCCTCTATCATTTTGCAATTTTCGCAATAGTTAACAAGATATTAATTACTAAAAATTGTCGAATATTAGTTTTCAATAATTTTTTATTCAAATACTATCAACTTTACAGAAAAACTGCAACACACAAAAATCATTTATTTTCTTTTCATATAACTCTAAGAATTTTTCAGAATTTTTTATCAATTTTTTAATACTGCATTTTCTTATTTTTTGCCAAGATGAGAAAATACGGTATTAAAAAATTCTGAAAAAATTCTTAAAATTTTATGAGAAGAAAATAAACAATTTTTGTCTTTCACTGTTTTTCAGTAAAGTTGATAGTATTTGAGTAAAAAATGATTGAAAACCAATATTCAGCGATTTTTAGTATCTTTAATCAATGTATAAAAGGTGTATGGTATATAAAGATAATGTATTCAACAAAAATTTAATTTTATTTATATTTTTATATTTTTAATGTCTTTTATAATATATAACTTTATATATAAAATATATAAAAATAAACTTTACAAAGATGCAAATTTTTTATTTTTGCACGAAACAATTGAATTTGGCAAAAGTAGTGTCGTGAAGCGAGATATTAAACGTCAGAGTTGATCTCTGTCAGTTTAGAACGCTTAGGCCCAGTTCCACAACTCATGGTTAACTCTTAACCGAGGTTCAACTTATTCATTGTCTCTTTCTAATTTTATAATTGAAAAGAGATGAGAAACGAATTGAACCTCGATTAAGAGTTAACTGTGAGTTGTGGATGTCTTAGGATGATTATTGTCGCTACTAAAGCCGTATCAGACTACCGATTCTGCATGCCGATCGACAGTCAACTCTGACTACCGACCTAATGGACCAATAGATTAATGGACCAATAATGAAGCTGACTGATTGTAATTGATTCGCTGTAGATTGGCCTGCAAAGTTGATTGTCTGATGGGCTTTAATAGCAACATAACGGATATTTTAAGTGTTCTAATCTGATTTTTTCCAATTGCTTAACACATTTTAACACAAACATATACATGAATGCACAAAGTGTAGAGTAATAAAGTTACACCGATTCTAACCCACTATGTGTTAGTGCGTATACGTATATACGGTAAACGAGTTGCGTGGTAGTTTCGAAATAAGATGTTCTGTAAAAAGAATAATGGATAAGTAAGCTGCAGGAAAATATATAAAAACTTTTTTTTATAGCAACTTTATAGATATTTTTTTATAGATACTTACTGGTTTTTGCACACTTTATCCTTTTGAATGTAGTAGTTCATCTTTTTTTACCGTATATTGTCAAGAGCTTTTGCTGTCCGATTTCCTCTGAGTGGCTGATGCGGTAACGTCGCTCGGATTCTTCTTTTAAACAGTGTTCCCCCTTCCATATCCCAAAAAAATAAGGGATTCCATTTAAAAAATTTTAGGTAACCCTGACCTGATCTTAAAGATATCTTCTCAAGGTCAACCAAGATCACCAACTTCTTTCCCCCTTGAAACCATAAAACTTTTGTCTGAAACATTTTTGCCTTAAACTTACAGATTTTGAGAAAATAGACTGGATAAATTAAAATGGTCCACTCTGTATATCCATACAAGATTTTGCAAATCGCGCTTGTTTGCTTGTTCGCTTGCTTACTTACACTTTGTACATTTGGATTTTGTCATCACATTGACAGATATTCTAACCGCTGCGTAAGCAGTAATTAGGACTCACATTCTGACAATTTTGTCGCGTTTTAAAAACCATTAAAGAAAAAGTGTTACAATCTTTTGTTGTTGAGTATACATGAATAATGGAACCGATTGGTTCGATAATATAAAATAGTAATTAATAGACTGGAAACTTGAACTATCACGTGCAAAATAATCAAAGTGAGCACTGTAGATGTAAAAGACTGTGATAAGAATATTTCAAAATAAATAGTAAATTCAGAGATCATGCTAATAAAAAAAATAATTCTTTACAATATGAAATGCGTGAAATTGTTTGAAATATGCATAAAATATGTATAGGCAGAATTAAACATATATTTTTAAAATATTTTTGCGACAAGTATTTTCATTTTAATTTTATCTTCTTACATATCTTCTAATAAGGTGTATTTGCGTAGAAATCGGCAGTCTATTAATTAACAATATATATTTGCAGAGATGTATGGACGTATATATACGAATAAAACTATAAAAATATGTGATTTCACTTATTAAACTTATTAAACTATAAAGTCATTGCTCGTATGTAACAGTTGATTATATTTATTCATAGTTTTACAATTACATACATTTTTCAATAAACATAGTCTAATAAAAAGATAAATTTTAAACCCATAGAACATATAAAAGCGTAAGGCATTAAGAACAAGCATATAAAACATACATATATAAAGCTAGAAAACATAAGGTTGTTGTGTTACGTTCTTTGCCGTGAAAAGTCAATTTAAGCTTACTGCTTACGTTTTTCTATGTTTCCAGTTTTTTATGTATGTTTTATATGCTTTCTCTTTTTTAATACATAAGATTGATATAACCTATAATAAATCTAAGATAAGATGAGCATAATTTATCTGAGTCTCATTAAAGAAAAACTTAATATAGGACAACAATCTTTGATACATTACTTCTAAAAATAAAGATATGCATATATATAAATTTGCTTTTAATTTATTTGTTATATAGTATATTATAATTACATTATAATTATTTACTGAAAAAAAATTTATTGAGGGTATTAATAAAAATAAGTTACTTGACATAATTTATTGTAAGAAAATGATTTTCCTGCATATTAAGACTAAAGTTTTTATTAGGTAGAAACATTTGGTACTTTTTAAGAGATTGTGTTTCATATTTATCGTAAATTTAAATACATACAACTATCCATTTCTCTTATTTGACTTATGTGATATAAAACATCACAAATTTTTCATGTACACATAGATAACCGCAATAATTTATCAGATAGAATATAAATCTATATTTATGCACATACGTGTCTATCATTTAATTGTCATATAAGATTTTAATTATTATTTCTAAACTAAAAACTAAAATATTAGATATTTTAAACAATTACATTACATATAAATATTCCTTCAAAACATTATTTATGCAATTTTAAATGTGTATAAAACACATTATTAATTTAATTTAATGGTTTTAAATAAGCTGCATCAAACGTATCAAGTTCATTTATTAAAAAGTTGGCTTCATTTCGAAGATGCTTTGCCTTGGCTGCTGCTTTTTCCAATACTGCTAAAGTATTTCCTATAGTTTTCAGTTCGATATCCATCTCAGATGTTGTTTCGTCTATCAAATGACAGAGCCTTGCAAATGTGCTGGAGAGCTCTCTATATATAATTATACAAATATTATTACAGAAAAGAGAGAAATAAAAAATAAGTATATTATTTTATAATATGAAAAGATTTTGAATTAGAGTTTAAGAAGTAATTTCGAGAAAAAGATGTTATATTATAAATGTTATATTATAAATCCTTTAAATAAATGCATTCAAAATAACATAAATCACAAGAAATCGAAATTTTATTATATTATAATAGTTCATTTCACAATTTCAAAGTACCAAACAGCTTTTTAAAAAACAAAAAAATAATCAAAATAAAATTATTTCTTACACAAATTTATATACTGTTATATCTGAATACGGATAAATCTTGACATTAGGGGACTCAATTCTAATTATCCTCATTATGTAAGTAAAGGAAAGTGTGGAGTAGTTCCATAGATATAGTATCTCTAGACTGAGCATTGTCAGAAATTTGAGAAATAGTGATAGATCCTACGTAGAAAAGGATACACTGAATGTTAGAGTTCCTCTAGGCAGAGTGGAGTAGAGAGCCTCACAAGGAGAGAGTGGCAAACTGCATCACGTGACCGGGTCTTCTGTGATTGGACGCGGTCATCAAAGCTCCATAGGGCATTTCAGATGCAGAAACAGTTTAAAATAGATTAGAGAAGAGTTGAAAAAGTCGCAGTTCGTCATTTTGAACTGGTCACAAAGAACGCAGTTCGTCACAAAGAACTAGTCAGATCTTTGTAAGTGATACATATTATTAATCTTAGAAGTATATACCTTCCTCTATTGTACATATATACAGGGTATTTCAGAAATAGTTGGCCAAACTCTAAGAGCATATTTCACTCATTGTAAGAATAAAAAAAAGTCATATAAACATGAGTTCGGAAATGCTTCCTTTCAGATTAAATTTCAGAAGTAAATATCTCTCGAACGAAGCGTTTGCAAGCATACATCTAAAGGAAAATTTTTGTTTGTTTTGAGGTCTTGAATTCATATTTTAAGTTTGGCGGTTTAACCCGGGAACATCCTCTATATTTATAAATATCATTACCGAGTATTCGAAGTATTTAGTCATAATATTCATATATTATACTTTTATGGTAATTGTTGAGTTTAGCCTCCTCACTTCCGATGTTGATAAAATTATAAGAATCTTAGTTTAAGCAAATACCTAGTCAAAACAAATTCTCTGTTGTAAAAACAAAAATTATATAGAAAATAATTTATATATGTTTCCTAATAGCAAAATGTTAGTAATTTGGGGCTAAATTGGCAGCAAAATCACTCAGATTTTAACTACAAAACTATAACCATCTATGTCCGCATTTGACTATGAATTTGTTGATAAAGCCTGCTAACAGGCTATGCAAAGTTTGCTTGAATCAGGTTCTGCTCTCAATCTGCCGTCAGATTATGCATGACTTTATTCAGGCATTCCTCTAGTAAAGTAACAAAAATTTAAAAATAAAGAAATAAAAAAAGAAGGATGCCAAGTCGACTATGCCTCCACGTGATGCATCCTGGATAACGCCAAAATAGTCCGAAATGTAGTTATTTATGTTAAAATACTATGAAATAAATTACGATTGTGATTATGAAAAATAAATCAAAATTTTTTTTTAACATAAAAGTGATTATAACTCGGAAACGACTTATTTCCGGGGATTTATATTACCTGTTTATATCCTTGGTGGCAAAATTTCGTTAAAATTATTTCACGTTTTGGAACACTTTTCGGCAAAATTTTAACATTTTAGAAAAATTTCAGTTTAATTTCAGCGATTTTTAGCTAAAAAATTCATTTTTAGCGAAATTTCAGAAAAATTTCAACAAAGATTTCAAAGAAATTTCAACAAAATTTCAGAGTAATTTCAGTTGAGTTTCAACGATTTTTCAGTATGTCAGCTGAAAAATTCACTTTCAGTGAAATTTCAACAAATTTTCAACAATTTCACTGAAATGTTCCAAAATATGAAATAATTTCAGCGAAATTTTTTCACCAGGGATAACTTTTTTCCTTCCTTTTAAGTCCCGAAGCACCTCCCGAAGTATTGCAGGCGATTTTCTGGATACCCTGTATATAAAATAAAGTTATATAACTATAATATAAATAGAGTGTAACATCTGTTACATTGCTTGTTACTTCTACATGTTATATTGTATTTATATTTGGTATTTGCTGGGGTGTATTAACGTATACTTTAATCCTGGAAAAGGATTTTCGAATCTGTAAAAGAGGAAAAGTAATTGTTATACAAAATTATGATTAATCAGTAATACAGACGGTTTTAGGATCCCTTTAAGGTGGTATCCTTATGTAATATCCCTTCTCCCTAAAAAAGGTCATCAAGTGGTAGCCCACTGCTGGCGATGTTGGCAGCATTGTTTGGCGAATTTTGGGCTACCTGGAAGTCCGAAGTTGGCGATCTATACTTCTGATAATAAGAAATTTTTGCAATACCGTAATTAGTACGTCCTTTTCTACACAGTGATTACCCCTACTCCTCGAATGTTCGATCTAGAGATACTATGTCTATGGGTAGTTCTTATATTGTATGTAGCAAAAATAAGATATCTTTTTGAATTTTATTTGTTAATAACTGTTTAACAAATAAAGAATTTGTTAATAACTTTTTAACAAATAATGGCTAAAACCTGTTAGAGGTCACTTAGGGTCATAACTTTGACAACATATGTTCGAAGTACTCGAAGTTTGTCGTTTCTAAGATTAAAATTTACTAATGAAATAACGTTTTAATTTTAAATATCTCAGAAATTATAAGAAATCATCGCATAGTTGTTAAGGCAATGTTATTCAGGATCATGACCTTAACAATATATGTCAAGGTCATCGGAGTTGGGTCTCCTAATGTCAAGATTTACCCTGTGTAGATATATAAATATTATAACATACTGTTGTACTTGGTGACTGCAATTTGCAGAAGTCAGATCTACAATTAGTCGTAGTTTCTTTGTAGCATGCGTAACGTATTGTCGCTTAAATTCACGTTCTTTTGCTTTATTAGTCCATGTTAAACGTTCGTAGAGATATAAAGCTCCATATATAGTACCAACTATAGCAATTAATCTCCAACCTACTGTTTTTAACATCTAAAAAAACATTTATTTGTAGAATCTTGTGTTCTTTTACAACTCTCCTCTACACACATATCCATATATGTATATATACGCGTGCGCAAACACATAGAATATTCTAACTGATTTGAGAACCACTGTTGCAAAGTTGAGATTTTCCCGTAAATTTGTAAATTTTTTCTTTCCACCGAGGAATTATTTGGAGGTACAAAAAGTTTAGGAAAATTTTGGGGGGACTTTTTGGAAAGAAAATTTAAAAAACATCCAAATTACGGATGAAACATTGAAAAAATCTCAGTATATGGAACTTTCGGACAGATTTAGCAACACTGTTGAGCGCCTTAAGAAGATCCTAAACTGAAAACCGAATTCTGATGAGATTGTTGTTTTATCAACTTACACACATACAATTTATGAAAGGGTACAGCAGGATAAGGAGGGGATTTTGGGCTCCACACGTAATCGATCACTACAGGGGGTAAAATAAACATCCAGATAAAAGAATATTTTGTACGAAGTTTTATGGCCCAAAAGAGCCATCTTCCATTTCGAGATATCGAGAAAAAAATGATTTTTCATTAGTATTTTTTTTTCCGTTAAATCTAAACGGATCTTTACAAAAAAATCATAAATATAAAGAGTATCAGAAAGATTAGAGTAAGAATTTTTTGTCATTCTTGATTCTAAATTTTACCAAGAACCTATATACTTTCGAAAATCCATAAGTCAGATACACCACTCAGAATTATCACATCTCAGCTATTGACAGTCTATACTCACTGGCTGTGTTTCTACATAAAATTATTTATAAAGTCAGCTTAGATTCTTTCAGTCATATAAAAAATAGTTTTCATCTAACTAAGATTTTAACGGAAAAAAATACTAGACGAGGACTCCATTTTAATTTCTCTTGATGTTGTTTCTCTTTTTACAGAACATACCGATTGAATTAGCACTTGACAGCATCTCTAACAGATGGCATTTAATTTTAAACACATGTAATATCCTAAAAGACGAATTTTATCTCTGTACAATTAGTTTTTAATTCTTCGTTTTTCTCGTTTGATAATCACATTTACAGATAAAAATTTGACACGCCTATGGGTTTGCCCCTGCTGTCACCTGTTGCGGATGTAGTGTTACAAGACCTAGAGAAAAAAGCTTTAGATATTTTGGGAATGCATATACCCTCTATATCTGATATGTAGATAACATTGCCATGGGGACATCCTATCGCGCAAAAAAGAGGTACGATCATTGGTATGGTCGATAGAGTTTTTTTATTATCACATCCAAAATATCACCAAAAAAAATTTAAAAGGAAGGGTTGCAATAAGGGCCATTTTTGCCCCCCCCCCCCCCACCTGAATTCAAACGAAACTAGGAAGGAAATGTACCTCCATATAGGCCTCCATAATTCCCCAAAAGGACATGCTCCTAAACCTCATCGTTTATGGATTATTACACTTCGAATTTGAATGATTTATAGGAGATTTGGCACTTTTCGATTGAGATTTTTTTTTGACAATCTTCCTGGAATGGCTACTTCACCAAACTTTCTCAAAAACTTCTTAAAAATATCACCTAGAATATATTAAGAGATGAAAGTGATGCAAGCGTGTGCACACTCATTCAGCACGTCGAATTCATGAATGCGCTATCTTTATACGTGTCTATAGTGGTTCGAGACCACTCAAGATTTTGCAGATTCAAACTGACAGTCATTTCATGATTCAAGAAAGATGTATAAACAAGAAAAGCAATGAATTCAAATAGATCGACTCATTAAGAAAGGAAAGTGACGGCTAAGGAGGAGTGCAAAATGAATAGTCCTCTAATATTTTATTTTAATCATGAATGAAGGGAAATAAAACAAAAAATGTTTCATCCTCTCGCTAATATAATATAAACCGCCGGCATTTTAATTATTCCGTGTGCACCACGTGGAGGTTGCTCGATCGGATTTGCACATCTTGTGTACATATGTGTACATGTGTTTGCGCGCGCGCACGCGCGCGTACGTGAGTGCGTGTGTATATACAAAAATTTATCTAAATACAGATATATGTAAATACATATATTAAAATGTACAGTATGCGCCAAAAAAAAACTCTTTTAATCACTATTATGTTTGCTGAGTGTGACATAGTAACGCAGTGATTGCAATTAAAGGAAATCATATCGAATAAATATTTGGTAGGACAAAATATTTGTGTTATAATCAAATTTGCCCCCGTTCATCTCATTTTATTTAACTAAAGGTGCGGTCGAGTTGCCATTACGAATGCTTCGAAGCATTTTTTTATTGGTCAATGAGTGATATTCTTTCTTCTGATTGGTTAATCAAATGCTTCAAAACATTCGTAGCGGCAACTCGACCGCACCCTAAATCGACAACTGAAGTGTTAGTTGTGAGAGTCGCATTTTTTTTTACGCATACTGTATATAGATACAGATATCAGACAGATACTTTAAAAGTATCTTTAGATAAATTTCAGATACTCTTAAATTAATTTTATTGTAATAACAGTAATGTGTAAAAAAATGTATTAGTTATTAAATGAATCATTTATTCATTTATTTTTGTTATATTTAGATAATTGAAAAATTACTTATAGTTATCGTAAAACAATTAGAATAAGAATTATAAGATGATATTATTCATCATTATTCATCATAGTTTTACAAACTAAAAATGCTTCAAAAATTGTGTTTCCAGTTTAACTATACACGTGTTAGAAATTCCACAATCTAAAGTCACTGGCTGCATTCAGCAGAAAAAGCAGTTGTGTAACTGTAAAATTCTTTAATATGACTGTTTTGCATTTATAATAGATCCAGAGGAACTAAGGGAAAGACCAATCATGTTATAGAATTTCGCAACGGCAAAGCTGCATTTTTTCTGCGGAACGGAATCAATCGACAATCACACATAAAATGGAATTATGATTATGCTGAGGAAATGTATCTGAAATATGCATCTGAAAATCAGTTCAGATGATTTGTTTTTTTTATCTAGATACAGATACAAATACTCGAATTTGAATGTATCTCAGATACAGGTTAGATACACAAAATGTATCTCTATACATGTATCTAGATACATGTATAGAGATACTACCCAACACTGATTCTAGGTGATACCCTTAAGAAGTTTTTAAGAAAGTTTGGTGAAGTGGCCATTCCAGGAATATTATAAAAAAAAACCTCAATCATCGAAAAGTGCCAAATTCCCTATAAATCGTTCAAATTCAAAGTGTAATAATTTATAAACGATGAGGTTTAGGAGCATATCTTTTTGGGAAATTAGGCCTATATGGAGGTACATTTCCCTCCTACTTTCGTTTGAATTTAGGGGGAGGGGGCCAAAAATAGCCCTTATTGCAACCCCTCCTTTATCATTATTAAATAATGATTATCCGATTGATTTCATTTTTAACACAATTAATGAACGTTTAAAATCATTATTGTGCAACAAGACACTAAAAAAAAATATTTATTAATATACAGTGAAGTTCCTACAGAAGAAATTGTAAAAAAATCATTGTTTACGATCCCACTTGTGTCAAATGTTTCTGATAAATTTAAAGACATTATCAAAGATCTTAACATCAAATTATAGTTTTTTAGTCTGAACAAACTGAACACAACCATAAAGACACATAAAGATCTTTTACCTAATAAGGCAAAAAAGAATGTCGTATATAAAATACATTGTAAGAATTGCGATGCCTCCTATGTCGGACAAACAGGAAGGACTTTAAAAACAAGAATCTCAGAACATCGCAATGATATCCGAAAAAATACCCAACACCATTCGATTATAAAGGAACATAGATTAAAAAGTAGTTACTAAAATACGCATATTTTTCAAAGTTTTTTGTTCATAACTTTTTACTAAACAGTGATCGCCAACTGAAACCTTCTGAAAGATTAACACTCAGGATTATGATCTTGACAATATATGTCAAGGTCAAAGTCATCAGAAGATGGCTCCTCTATACTGCATAATTACCAATTTTTCTATTAATGCGCGCGCGCGCGTGTATGTGTATATAGAAGAGATATAAAAATAAATTATATATTAATTCTTATATAAAAATAAATTATAAATAGTATTGTACATACAAAACCGGCAACAATAAGACCACCCATTGTACCCTGTGATGTTACAGATGCAACTGCTATACGAGTAGCTAGAGACCAATCATCAGATCTTGTTGGGAAATTTGGTGTACTTGAAACACATTTGAGAGAATCTATGCTATCTGCAGGTGATGTGATACATGGCGGAATCTGCAGAAAATATAATCATTTTTATACTTCTGTCACACTTAAAATGTAACAAAAATCATTTATCTGTATACCCAGAGGCGGATTATTGTCCACCGGGTAGCCGGGCAAATGCCTAGTGAGTCCTCAAGGAAAGAGCCCAAGAAAAACACTTTTCTTAAAACTAATCATATATAGATGATTCGGTTGAAAAGAATCTGTTTGATGCCTCAATTAATTTTGTCGACACTATTTAATTTTAATTGTTGAAGACTGTGCCGTTATGCTTGAATACTTTAATATTATTTACTTTGTATGATTCTGTGTGGATTTATATACTATGTATGTAGTCCTTTGAAACGCGCGCCGAAATGATTTTTAAATACATGAATTTTTTCTTCATCTTCTTTTTGAAATATATTTTTATACATAATTAAATATCTTAAATTAAAATTTAAATTAAAACTCTAAAATCTATTTTTTTTTAATCTTTAAATTAGAATAAGTAAAAAATGCAAACTATTTTAAATTAATTGAATAATATTTCGACAATTTATTTATTTTTTTTTAACCTTACGATGAAGCTACACACTGTGCGGGTCTTCGGATTATGATGAATTTTGGAATATAGATAGATTTTTCTCAAAATTGTGACGTGTGATAGCCAAATTTGGACAATGTTTTCGTATTCAACAAGCAAGAATACAGAGGCAAAGAGGCAAAAAACGGCAGTATACTTTTAAAACTATAATCTTTCTTTATTATATTTCACTTTGTCAATTTCATATTGCTTTTTGATTTAACATGTTCTGATTATATTTTTGATGCATTTTTAAGTATTATCGAAAAACACAATAAAAATATTGTACCACACAATTATTTTACGCATTTAATTTTCTCATGGTCTACAAAATATAAATGTGGATTTAACACTGCATGGTAAAAAAATTTATATACTCTCCCACGATAATGGGACATTATTGCTGGATACTGCACCGTGAAAATTGAAAAGCAAGGCATAAAAAGAAAAGTTACAGACGCAACTTCTCTGGCAAAAGAAAAAGGACCTACTAAGCCTTTTATATAAGATTTAAATGTAAATAATTAAGCTGTACAATTTTTGTAAATTTTTTGCAATCTGTTTTAAATATACTTAAAATATAGTCTAAGAGTTAATTTTTTGTTGTAAAAGAATTGTGGGTGATGGAGCAAAGAGATTATTTTCGGATTTAGATCAATAAAATAATTCCTATAAAATCAATATATACAGAGTGTCTGGCAACGATCGCAAAATATTTCGTGCGTGGGTAGAACAGACTACACTGAGTCGAAAAGTCCTGTACCATTTTGCTGTGTCAACAATAGTTAAGGAGATATTAACGTTTAAAGATAACTGAATAAGAGCGTCCGGCCGGCCTACTGCTGCCGAATGTACAACCCACCGATCGCGCGGCGCGCGGGCCGCTGGGACTGGGGATGGCCTAGCAGGCGCGCCGCGCCTATCCACGGTACGCGGTACAGGACTTTTCGACTCAGTGTAGTCTGTTCTACCCACGCACGAAATATTTTGCGGTTTTTGCCAGACACCCCCTATATATATATTTTTTAAATAACTTAAAATTTTTATCTTGTTGCCCTGTGTTATGGATGCTTCAACATTTGCATTAAAAAAATTAACTCAAAATTGACCAAAAATCACAACTTACCTCTTGTGGATAATTAGTAATAGTTAATCTCTGACTCTGTTTTCCTGCAAATCTATTAATTATAGCTGTAAAACCCCATGAAAAACGAAATTCTAAATCTTCATGGAAGTCTGCACATAAATTGTCACAATTCAGTCGATAAAATATTTCGAATGGTTCTCGTCGTGGTAAAATGTTAAGCGACATTTGTCTTTTGTTTTCAGGCAACAAGCTTGACATTCTTTCAGTCATTTCTCGCTGTGAATTTTCCATGTTTAATGCTAAAGCAGTACTGAGTCTGGCTCGTAAATTTGATCCTGAAATATATAGAATAGCAAACATTTTTGAACTTGTCAGATAACATTCTCATATCATAAATTATTAAATATATAATTCAAAATCACCTAAACCATTTTCTACATGTGTATGAAGTTCCCGTTTATATACATTCAAAACAAGTGGTTCAGGATGAAATGGAACACTAAATTCATCTATTAGAACGGCTAATCGCCGAATTTCTTCATTTAAAGCTTTAGAAACCTTTTGCTCTACATCTTCTACCATATGATGAATTTTATCCTTCATTTCTTGGGTTAACAGCATTAGTTGTTGCTCTGTAAAATTTAACTTATCATGAAGCTCTTTCTTGATATTTAACTGTTCGCTTCGCATTTTTTGTGTTCGTTCTAATATCTCATCCAATGCTTGACGTATTTTCCTGCAATAAATGATAAAGACGGATAAGTTTACGTTTTTTTGTAAATATAAAAAACGGAATATATCTATGGAATATTTCTTCTCCTCCTTCCTGATATCAATTAAAAGAGATTTTAAAAAAATGTAAAAGTCTTTTACTTTCTTACATTGCAATATGTTTGCCACGCTGAGAATGTTGTTCAAATTTAGTCTTTACTGCAGATTTTGAGATACATTCTTCAAATTTTTTTTCAAAATCTTGAAATTCAAAATATCGATTTTGGAAACCTTCTGCTAGCGCACCATCTGTATATTTATATATATATGAATAAATTAATTTATTTAAAATTAGTTAATCTAAAAATGATTTTAAAATGTAAAAAAAACTATAAATAACATAAGTTTAGAACACATACTATGAGCAGGTTGCCCACGTTGTTCTTGCATACGAGCTTGAAGAGTTTCTTTTGCAGAAATAAAAAAAACGCGTTCTTCAGCATCTTTTGGACTATAAACTTTTAATTCCCTCGATAAAAAGTCAACAGCACGTTCTTGATGTTGTGCTCTTACCTACACATAAAAAAAATATATAAATAAATAACAATTTGTATTATAATTCATAATTTAATCGTGATATTAAGTATATTGAATTTTATTGATATATTATTACTTTGCAGGGGACTCGATTAAATAGCGTGGATGTATGCGTTTGCGAGTGGCAAGACTAGTGCAAGTTAGTGTTGCTAGATGTGTCGCTTTTTTGACGCATGCGCACTAGTAATAGCAATTGATACAGTGGTCGCAAAATTCTAGGTTTGGTGAGCTAAGAAAAAGTTAGTTGGCAATGTTGAGATAAGGTAAATGGTTATGGGTTAAATTAAGCAAATTTTTATTAACACTAAAACCACGGTTCTACCACTTTTGACTCATATGACAGTTTTTCTTTTTCAGTTAGTATTTAATTTTAAATTAAGAAATATGTTTTACTATATCAATATTTCTTTTCCTTTCCTCTTTTAACTCGTTCCTTACATAAACATTGTTAATTATTTAACTTTTTATAATTGCATATACGTACCTCCACATGCATGTACCTCCACAACTACAAACATGTATATCTGGCTATTTTTTGTACTTCTAAAAATTTTTTGTCATTATTTTAATACGTTACTGAAACCTCCTTCAATGCGCAAATACCAAAAAAGCGACACATCTAGCAACACTGATTCGATCTGATTTTCGCTAGTAATTGGCCCCGACTCCTATCACAGAGTCGATACGGCCAGAATCAAGATAGCCGCTCCATGCGGCAAGTAACAAAAACTAAGGCCCGTATTCATAGTCAGACCTTGTACTTAAGGCTT
>NW_017256393.1:3553053-3588593 GCF_001594055.1 Mycetomoellerius zeteki
CCTTAAATATAAGGCCTGACTATGAATACGGGCATAAGTCGTGAGTAACATGGAAATGAATAACAAAAAGTGACCTAATGCCCGCGAAAATGGCGTTGCCCGAACGGACACCGGGCGCCTGCATCTACGACGTCATCACGTCGAAATAACGCGCGTCAAGACAAACGCATGAGTCGAGCAAATTCGCGAACACGTCTTAATAGTAATGACACGAGTCTATCGTTATCCACAACAATTACTATTCTCATTATATTCAGATCGAACTTTAAGTTCTCGAAGAATCACTCGACCGTGGCGGACGCGTTTCGGATCGGGTGCTTACAATCAAATATTTTTGATGCAGAGGAAGCAATTGCACAGTCAAAGTCGGCAACACTTTCAAAAATATTTGATTGTAAGCACCCGATCCGAAACGCGTCCGCCACGGTCGAGTGATTCTTCGAGAACTTAAAGTTCGATCTGAATATAATGAGAATAGTAATTATTGTGGATAACGATAGACTCGTGTCATTACTATTAACCTATTAACTAAGATTGATAAGAATTCCTCCTTTAATTTCGTTTGTAGTTGACAAAGTTATAATAAGATATTTCTTAGTTCTTTTATTAGAACACATTTTGGCGTTCGCACATGCATTACTTAAAAGTTTTTGTAAATTGTTATATAGTATAATTCACATTGAATTATTTAAGCATTAAAGATAGCTTCGACCGGTATAGGCATTTTAATGTCTAGTATCTTATTATTACTAATGCTATATAATGACAGGCATATTTGGCATGACTTTCCATGCGAAGCGAATTCCACTCCACCTCCCCCTCTATTATGGAGCGTACAACTTTTCATGCGAAGCGAATTCCAGTCCATCTCCCCCTCTGCTAAGAGGCGTACGATTTTCCACGCGAAACGAGTTCCATCCCACCTCCCTCCCTACTTTAGAGCATAAGACTTTCCACGTAAAGCAAAATTCACCCGCATGAAAAGTCGAACGCCCTTAGCAGAGGAGATGGTGGGATGAAACCTTGCATGGAAAGTCATTACGCAATATGGGAAGAATGTGGAATAGTTCTTAACATTGTAGTTCTTAACGTTACAACAGAAATAAAACATTTAAAAAATCTTTTTGTTAATAGCTTTTTAACGAGTACTGATCGCCAACTAAAATTTTTTGGAGGTCACTCAGGCTGATAACCTTGACAACATATGTCAAAATCAAGGTCATTTGAAATGACTCTCCTTTTCTTATAATTTACCCGTAAATCTAACGATAATAATTTTCACACGAGATAATCAAAGTTTACTCCAGCATCCACTCTTTTCTTTGGTGACACCACATGAATTTGACCAATTTTAGAAAGGCGGAGCCTCTCTCTCTGCATCCCCACCCCGATTTAATCCTAAATTAATCCAATCCTTATCTGATTCGTCGTTCCTAGGCAGGGGGGCGGGGAGTGGACCTTGCTTCGCTAGAAAGTCATTAATTCCTATAAGCAGGGAGGATGGGATAAATTTTGTATTCTTTTTATAGAACTTATTTTGTTAATAACTTTTTAACGAACGCAGGCTAAAAGGCTTCCGAAGAGGATCACTTAGGCCATGATCTTGACAATATATGTCAAGGTCGAAGTAATTTACTGCAATATTTACCAAAGTTAATCCTGAAATGACCTTGAAATCTTCCATCAAATAAAAAACAATAAACGTCATTTTCCGCCTTGAAATCAGATAACTTTCGTTTAAACAATTTCCCTCAACAACGCTGTATTTTCGAGACAAAATATTTGTAACACTTCATTGAATACTCGGTATATGTGCACATATAAATTTTAAAAATGTATGACAATATAATGGAACTTTATATACAATTTTATAATGTATAATACATAAACGGGTTTAAAAATCACAGAAAGGTAAATATATGTAAAATCTATATTCAAATATAGACACTGCAATATATAACATTATAAATATTTTAGCCTAAAATCTGACATAAATTATAAATCATTTAAAGTAGATTTAATATAGGTGTATGAGTATCATTTTCGGTAAATCTCCAGATCAGGAGCCCCCCTAATGATCTTTACATATGTTGTCAAGATCATGGCCCTGAGTGACCTCCAATAAGTTTTAGCCATCGCTCGTTATTCGTTAAAAAGTTATTAATAAAAGAAGTTAAAAAAATAATGTCTCATTTCTGCAATAACGAAAGTTGTAAACCTATGTAGAATCTCGCTTTATGTTGTAAAATGTATGTGTAGATACAGTGAGTTTCGCCCCCCCTCCCCCCCTGTAAAGGAGCGCCCGACTTCCATAATTGTACTATTGCACATGGGTTTCGAGTTTACACGCGAAGCGACTTTCACCCCACCTCTCTCTCTCTGTAAAAGAGCGCCTGACTTCCATAATTGTACTGTTTGCAGGAGGGGGAAGTGAGGTGAGAGTCGAAGGCGAGTCGAGCGCCCCTTTGCAGGGAGAGAAGGGAGTCGAGGGTGAAAGTCGTACGCTCCTTTGCAGGGAGGGAGGGGGGATAAGAATCAAGGGTAGAAGCCATCTAAAACTTGTTGGAGGTCTTTCAAGGTCATGACCTTGACAACATATGTCAAAGTTGCGGTCGTCGGCGTGGCGTCCCCTACAGTGCACGACTATCAAACATATTTTAAAGCAAGGAATTTTCGTGTTATATAGTTGAATTTTTTTTTGTTAATAATTTTTTAACGAATAACGAGATCAAGGTCATTGAGGGGGGTTCCTTGATCTGAAGATTTATCTCATTTTCAAATAAACAGAAATTTCCATGATATAAATAAACTTACCTCCTTTTGTTCTTTGACCAGCTAAAGAATAAAGAATATTACAAAATTCATTTAGATTATGATGTTATTATAAAAATTAATAATTTCTGATATAAATATCTTTAAGTGAAAATTGAAAATTATGAGATTAAACACATACAAAAAATATCATATTCGATCAAGGCGGTTTTTTCATACCTAATAACATAGTATCGCAAAAAAAAAATTTTGGTGAGAAACACTAATCAGAGTAGGTATTTCTTATAAAATTTAGGTCGCTGAAAATCCGAATTCATAAACCATTTCTACTCCATCATATCCAGTATTTAAATAATCGGAAAAAATAATAGAAAATTTAAAGAATGGAAACATTTGAGTAAAAAAAGAACAAAAGTAAATATAACATTATATAAGTATGGGAAAAGAAGCTTCCCAGATAACACGCATATCTAAAATACGTCGAAAATATTAGGAGCGTTGGTGGTAAAAGTGGGGCTGACTAATTACAAGGTAACAGGTGTTAAATACGTCCATTTAAGCTAAAATTACCTGATTTCAATAATTTATAAAATGATAAAACGTTTCTGATAATTTAAAATGAAACTGAAATAAGGCCGAAAATCAGTCTTATGGAGAATCCTCCTTTATCATTCAAGAACAATTTAAGCAGTTTAAAATGTAAAATATCTTATTTATTAAAAATAAATCAATTAATAAATTTTATGGAAAATTCAAAATCATGTAATAAATCTGAAAACTTAATATTTAAAACATTAGAGCTATTAATTAATTTATTTAAAAGCTTTATTATGAATACCAATAAATTTTGCATAAAGTATGTTGCAATTGTTCATAAGACATTTAATTTTCTATAAATGGTGCTTTATAAATACGTACCTGATCAAAATATTCCGGTTCAGAGGCAGAAGCATCCCATCGATTATTTAAAATAAATATGTTTGGTTTTGATAATTTTGTTGAAACTTTATGAAAGAAATTTTTTTCCTAAAAAAAAAAATAAAAGTTATAATTATATAATATAAGAAACCAGACTTATGACTTTGACTTTAACATACAGACTAGTCCAACTTAAGTTTAAGACAAAAATGTTTCAGATAAAGATTGCTTAGTTACTAGAGGAAAAAAAGATGGTAATCTTAGTTAGCTAACTTTGAGAACATGCTCTTAAGGCTTAAGATCAATTAAAGATTACCAAAAATTATTTAAATAAAATTGTATAGGTTTTTACATAATATGATTCCTTTAATTATTCTGCAAATAAAAATATTAGGTAGAGATATCAAAAAATTAATTGTTTTCGAGCTACTTTAAACTATATTTAGTATATATTGATATGAAATATTAAATAACTCGTAAACTATTCATTTTTTGATAATCGTACTTTAATACTTTTATGCACAGAATAATAAGATGAATCAATTGGTGTACAGAAAACACACAGTTGCTAATTAAAAAAATTATATAGTTGCATATTGTAAAATATACAATTTTTTTATCTCATTATTCTGTGCATAAAAATATTAAGGTATGATTATCATAAAATGAATAGGGTAAATATTCACAAAAGGTCAGTACCTTCAAAAATCAATGACTTCGGCATATGTTGTCAAAGTTATGACCCTGAGTGAGTTCCAACAAGTTTTAGTCATCGCCCGTTATTCGTTAAAAAGTTATAAACAAAAAAAGTTTGAAAAAAAAATAATGTGTCTTTTTTACTACAAGAAACAGAATTTTTTAGGTTTAAAATACATTTCACGATTTTCCACGCGAATCGACTCTCACCCCACTTCCACCCTTGCCAAGGGGCGCACGATTTCCACACGAAGCGAGTTCCACCCCATCTCGTCAAGTTACTTCGCTTGGAAATTCGGACGTCCCTTGGCAGGGGGGAGGGTGGGTTGAAAGTCGCTTCGCGTGGAAAGTTATGCGCCCTTTGACAAAGACGGAGATGGAATGGAACTCCCTTCGCATGGAAAACCATTACGTAACCAAGGAAAAGTATAGAATAGTTTTTAATATTATATTAATATATTTAACAGAAATAGGATGTTATTTTTTCCAACCTTCTTTGTTAATAACTTTAACGGATAACAAGGCCGGCTAAAACTTGTTGGAGATTACTCAGGTTCATGATCTTGACAACATATGTCAAGGTCATTGATTTTTGAAGGTGCTGACTTTTTGTGAATATTTACCATGAATAGTTTACGAGATATTTAATATTTCATCAATATGTGTCAGTAAAATATAACTTAGCTCGAATTGACTCGAAAATTATTGATGTTTCAATATCTCTATTTTAATATATCTTTTATATGTAAAATAATTAAAAGAATCACATTATGTACAAAAACATTATATATATATAATTCCATTAAAAAAATTTTAGGTAACGCTGATTTGACTTAAGAATATCTTCTCAAAATCAATCAAGATCACTTCTTTCCCCTTATTATCTGAGCAATTTTTATCTGAAACAGTTTTGTCTCAAAGTTTTTGAGATATTCTACCAGATATATTAAAATAGATCACCCTATCTATTAATAAAATCACATTGATTTTAATTGCTCCGGCAAGATGTCTTTTAGGATCTTAAAAATATTATAAAAGTACACACATTATATAGTACAGCCTGTCTTATAGATATAAAAGTACACGTTGTAGTACAGCCTGTCTTATATACAGATATAAACTGCAGCACTTATCTTAACATATGTTATTTAAGAATAACAATCAAAAGAATTTTAACCATCGTTATATAGTTTATTAAAAAAATTATATGGAGGGAAGAAGCGGATATGTGACATTATTTCTTAAACTTTTTTTGTTTACAACTTTTTAACGAAGGACTATCGCCAACTAAAACCTATCGGAGATCACTCAGTCATGACTTTGACGACATATGTCAAGATCAAGGTAATTAAAGGGGTCCGTTATACTGCACATTTACTCTTTTTTAAAATGTAAAATGTAAAAAAAAATGCTTTTTGTGTGAAAGAACTATTTTATATAGCAACATCATTTTTTCAATAAACATTTTGTGATTGTACGTCTCGTTTATTTTTTTAAATCACATCCTCGCTCCCCGCTTTCAGATTTAAATAATGTGGATTTTTACACTTTTGAAATATACTATCACCGTCGTAAAGTACAGAAAGAATTTATTCTCTAAAGTGAGTAAATCAACACACCGGTTACAATGAGGCATGAATTATTCATTCCTGTTTTACCTTTTCTTCTTTCAAATAAAAAATAAGGCACACAGTCTTAAATATTAGAAAAAACAAATAATAGAAAAAAATGCTTTTTTTTACCATGTCTAACTCGACACTCGATCGAAAACGTCGAAATGCGGAAAAAAGGAACCGTCATAAATCTATCTACTATTCATATCCGTTGTTTGTACCTCCCCGCGGCGAAAAATGCCACTTTTTCTCAATTTTCTCACCCGCCATTTTGTTATGGAATTCAACCCTGCCAACACCTCGCTTCTCCAATTATCTCATGAATGACAATGGATCAAACCAATCAGCGCGTGGGCAGCTATGGATCTAGCTATGGAACTAGTTAATCAAAACGTGCCATTTAATTACCTCATTACCTCTACCCTTTCCAGATTAATCAGAGCGTGCAATTTTTCCAGACGGAGTCCGTCTAGGCCACGCCTCTGACGCCAGAAGTAGAGTAGAGGGAGTTTATTTAGATGACCCATAGCTGCCCACTTATTACTTATCTATACCTAAATATCTTTCAAACGGTATCTGTTCTAATATTGAGATATAAATAAAATTCAAGTTACAAACTGAAACACATCTTTATATTGTCAATTTTTTTTATTTTAATAATTTTTTAACAAACGACAAGCGACGGCTGCATCTTTTGATTATTATTCAGGATCGTGATCGTGACAATATATACATGTCAAGGTCAAAGATATTGGGAACCTGATCTTCTATATCAACAAAGTATTATTAAAGTCGGCCAAAGGTAAATCTTCATGACTATCAAAGAGATTCATTAAGATATTTTTTTAGACGTTATGATATAATGGCAGTGTTCGCTTTGGCGTTTACTGTGTTTTAAGCATTATTTCTTGTTTATCAAATATTAAACAAAGACAAATGAACACACAACAAGTAAGAGTTCAATGTCCATTACGGTCGGAGCTGGATCTTAGATGCTTTTTAAATAATTTCTGTGGGAATTTATATACTAAATATGTAGTCATTTGAACTGCGCGCCGAAATGATTTTCCGGACTTATAAACGCAACTAAATTACTATAGTAATATCACAAATTAAATTGATAAGCAATTTAATAATTTGATGCTCAATCTGGCATCCTATTAGAAAGACGTTAATGTACTGAAAAAGTGTAAATAAAATTGCGAAAAATATTACCTCGGCCAGTCGAACCCGAATCTCTTGTATTACATACAAGCGTCCTAAGCCTTTAGATTACCGAGGCAAATGATGCTTACAAATGCTGTGAATGCAAAACCGAGAGAACGCAGCCATTATTTCATAGAACCATTTTTAAAAGTCACCTAAATAGGAGAAGCGCCACTTGACGGTCAAAGTTAGGTGTTAAACTAATACATATACGTATTCTTATTTAAATGAATTTAAATGAATATACAGAAACTATAGATTGAATATAAGAAATATATATCCGTTTCGCAGATTATCTCCGTATTCAAATCCATTCTTAGAATGCCAACGTTTCGTGAACATTGCAGTTCACTTCATCAGGGCGAGGAGCAGCCTGGTTCTGAGCTGTTTCTCCGCGTGATTCCTTTTATATACGCTATTTTTTTAGGTGGGGGAGAGAATGAGTGTGTTGGCAAGAGGGGGGGGGGGGGTGCGGAGTCGATTAATTTTCGATGACCGGGAGAATGGTCTTTCATATTTTACTTACGTTGTAGCCATTATCTCTATTTATATTATTAGGGTGTTTTTGTATCTCTACAGCTTCTCTATATTTTCTTGGAAAGTATGATGTAATGTTGGTTATTGTATTCGCTTTATCAAACAGTATTTGATGTCCTGTCTCAATATTGTGTTCTGATAATACTGACTGGATGATATCATGTTGGTGTTCTTTTATCCGTAGGTTGATTACATTCTCCCGGTCTCACTAATGTATACTTCTCCGCAGGAGCAAGGTATTTTACTCCTGCGGAACTGAGTGGGGATCTTTGATCTTTAGGATTTCTCAAGATTTGTCCTATCTTTTTGGGCGGTTTAAATATGATTCGGATATTGTGTTTGTTTAATATCCTGCCGATCCGATATGTTGTTCCTGTAACATATGGGAGGAAGGATAATATTCTTTTGTCTGATTGTGTGTCAGGAATCGTTGTCTTACTTGTATGTTTACTGATTATTTTAGTTATGTCTTTTTCGTCGTGACCGTTATGCTGTAAGGCAAAAGAACATCAACGTGATGTCAGGTTAAAACACGTCACCCAGTTAGCATTATCAGAACACAACATTGAGACAGGACATCAAATACTGTTTAATAAAGCGACTACAATAGCCAACACTACATCATACTTTCCAAGAAAATATAGACAAGCTATAGAGATACAAAAACACCCTAATAAAAACACGCTCTAAATATAGATAATGACTACAACATAAGTTAAATATGGAAGACTATTCTCCCGATCATCGAAGATTAACCGACTTCCCTCTCGCCCACATACCCACTCATCTCAAAAAACAGCATATATAAAGGGAATCACCCGAAGGAACAGTTCAGTATCAGACTTCTCTTCCTGATGAAGTGAAGTGCAATGTTTATGAAACGTTGGCATTCTAAGAATGGATTTGGACATGGAGATAACCCGCGGAACGCACATTTTCTGTACAGAAGTACCTGTGGAAGCCTCAAGAGTATTATAATTTAAATGAATCTTATTTAAATGATTTAAATTTGAATGAATTTAAGTCGTTTTTTGTTTTCCTGACGCCATTTTTCTAAAAAATTATGATTTTTGCACACGATTTCATGTTAAATAGGCAAAAATAGTTGGCAATGATTATTCACATTCGCGAAATGATATACCACAGCATTATCAAAAAAAGATATTGAATATTATTGTTGAGTAAATAAACATTTTCCTTCTCCAAAATAATTTTTTTTTCCGGATATACATATTATGTGTATTTGATAGATTAAATTTATATATTCAATTTAACAAATATGTAATATCCAATAGTTTCGTCTTTGTAATGAATTATATTACAAATGTTTATTACTATATAATGTATATTATACTTACAGTAACCATTATGGTGGATTCTGCATTTGCTACTAAGACAAAAACATCTGCATCCAAGCAATGTTTATCAATCCATTCATCAAGATTTGGAGTTACATCTACGCCTGGACTATCAACGAACACTACATCATCTCGCAGCAATAAACATTTTTCTTTTGGCCAAAATATTCTAACTAAATGGCTTTCACATAACTTTTCTTTGCAAAGAGCATGACCTAACTGTCCAACAGATTGCACTGGTTGTTTTTCAGTAGATCCTTCCGTAATAAGATATGATTCTCCGTTATCTGAACCTTCAACTTGTAAGAAACAATTTGTAGTATGTCCTATACCACTTGGCAAAATTTTATCATGTAGCATGGCATTAATTACAGTACTTTTTCCATTACTTGTCCTGCAATACATACAAATAAAGATTACATTTTTTTATTTGTATATATAGGGTGTCCTATATATTTTAAAAGATCCACTCAAATATCTCAAAAACACTACGTTAAATCGAAAAACATTTCAGATGCAAGATTTGTGACTTCAAGGGGAATATAAAATGGTACTGTTGGTTTGATCTTGAGTGGCGTTGTCAAGATCAGAGCAACATTACTTAGAGATGTTACTACAATTTTTAAAACGAAATTTTTCATTTTTTATATTTTCATATTTTATATACATATTACATATATTCTCGTAACTTAAGCCTCAAGAGCTTTTTAAAACGTTATAATAAAATATTTTTTGATTAAATACTTTTCGAGTTATACAGCTTGAAAGTTATAGTACAGCCGGCATTAGAATACTATTCATAGTGTTCCGATGGATAAAATTTCTTAAATATTGTTCAGGGTCTTGAATATTTGTTAAGATCGAGACCATTAGAAGTCGTTTCTCTAATTTTTGCTTTTACGTAAAAAGGAAAATAAAAGAAACAATCTCCAATGTCTTGAATGGTTATCAAGATTATGACACTGAACAACATTTAAGAAATTCTAGCAGTCAGTCGATCACCTCGAGCAATGCTAATAATGCTATTATATTTTAAAAAGCTATGAAAATATGTAATAAAAAATGAAGTCTTATTTAAAAAATTCTGACCATGACAACGCCATCTAAGGTCAAATCGATGGTATCACCACCCTATGTTACTCAAAGTCATAAAATTTTTGTATGAAACGTTTTTCGATTTAACGCAATGTTTCTGACAAGGGAAATTTCACAACTGTTCGGAACCGATTTGATTCTCCAAGAAATATGTTGTTAAACACGAAAATCTAAGAGACACGTATTGTTTTATACGCGCTAACTCATGTTTAAGGGGTGAAACACGTATACTTCGTCAAATACTGGGATTCACCCCAATACATTCATAAGGACGTTTTCTACCCTTAAAACGGCTTTTGAGCAGATATAAAAAAATACGTGTCAGATATTTTTCAATGTACTACATGTATGCACAGTTTCAGGGAAATCGGCGTATGGCACTTAGGTAGTGTTATTTGTGAGTGGAATTCTGACAAAAATTACCAATTTAACTTACAATTAGTAAACAAATTGAAAGTTGTCAATGACGCCGCGGAAAGAAGTATTAAACTAATTAATGAATACACACAATGACATATTTAACTTACATCGCGTAAAATTCAATTAATATAAATTAATAATAAAAGTGTTGAGAAGGGCTACGAACCATAAGAAAACAATATTTAAATTGAAGATAATTAAGAAATAAAACAAATATACACAAACAGCGTTTCAAGCCCGAATGGGTCATTTTCAATGTTAGAAATATAAAGTGTCAAGTATGTGTCAGATATTTTTCAATATTAAATTTCAAGGCCCCGCACAGTGGACGAAAAAATTTGGCCGACGTTCTAATTCTTAACCAATTTAAAATTTTTTTTTCTCATTTGCTCCAAATTGAATAAGCTACAAGCCCATTCTGCGTAAATTTTGATTACAATTCAATTAAAAAATGGCCGATCCAATATTTGTTATCGTATAATTTTGATTTTTTTCTGTTCACTTCATTAGATCAGTAATTTTTACTTTGGACCGTAATCAAAGTTTATGCAAAATGGACTTTTAGCTCATTCAATTTCGAGTAAATTAAAAAAAAATTTTTTTAATTGGTTAAGAATTAGAGTGTCGGCCGAATTTTGTCCAAAAAGGTGTTTTTCCGCCTACCCGTGCCCCGGTGGCACGGGTTAAAATTGTTAAAAAAATCTAACATTATTTTCTTGAGATATTGAATCACTTTAGGATGTGTTCGGATTAAATTTCAAAAATTGTTAAAATAACAACCATTCTAGTACATACATTACACATTTTGTCTCTTTTAGCTCTAGGCTAAAAGAATGTAATTAATTTGCATAACAAATGATACTTTAACTACATGAAAACAATTATCCCTAGCTCTAATAAAATTTTATAATAAATATTTCAATAAGAATAAAAAATCACATTTTGTATTTATAAAATAAATAATTACAAATACAATTAAATCATTTAATATAGTTACTCACCTGCCAAAAAAAGCAACTTTCATGTGATCTCTTTTAAGGACATCTTTTATTGCTCGTATTTTATCTATGTAAGCTTTAACTTTTATTGCCTCTTCTACAGTTACAATATTCCGATCATTTTGTAATGCTGTTATAAAATTGGATAAATTAATTGACAACCCAACAAATACGAGGAGCATCCCAAAAGTATAAATTTCCCTATCGTAGAAAAATAAAATAAAAAATAGGATAATTAGAAAACCTTTATTTTTTTTAACTTGATAATTAAAAGTTATTTTTCAACGTAGTCATAATTAATACTTAAGCACTTATCGTAAAGTGACATCAGTTTTTTGATGCCAGTGGTATAAAAACCGTGCATTCTTGAATCAAAAATCAAGATTTCATTTCAGCCTTGATATTATCATCGCTATCAAAATTTTTGCCATCCAAATATTTTTTAAGTGCAAGAAACAAATGAAAATAACTCAGTGCAAAATCTGAATATGATGGATGACAAAAATCCAACGTGCGCGGCCTATTGTTTCGAACTTCACCATTAATTTTCATGCAACTGAGTTAATAAACTCTGATCGCCATTGTCGAACTATTTGCACATGTATGATTTCCATACATAGAAATTAGTTAACAATGAATATTTATTGCATTTTTGTTTTTTATTGTGGTCAAAAACCGAAATATTGCATATAATTCAGTTAGACACATCTTATATTAGCATCTCGTTGATTAAAATTTGTTTAATTAACAATAATTGCAGTGAAAGTGACTCCAAGAGTGAAAAAAGTACTTAAATACTGCAGTGAAAAATCTCTACAATGCACAAGTTATTTGCATAACGGATTTAAAATCCCTACAATAGGGAAACTTATCTTTGGGATGCCCCTCATAAATAAATTATGATACTTGCTCTATTTGTTTACTTACATGTCATAAACTCCACGGTTTCCTCCACATATTTTTCTATATCCACAAATATATCATTTATCCTTTTCTTTGCTTTAACAAAGATCTGTAGAGGAGAATTATCATTTCTAACATCTGATCGAAGTTGGCTGTCCCCTCCAATCATGGACGATTGTATCATTGCACGATTGATATAGGCAGCCATATTTTTATTTCTAATATGAATGCAATATATTTGGCAAAAATAATAAAAAAGTACGGTGCAGAGGTGTTGCGGATAGACAGTACGACGGTACACAGTGCTCAGCATGCAGGATCAACTGAAATCATAAAAAGCAAGATTTAAATATACTTTCAAATATTCAACTTTTATACTACAATATTTCATAAATGTAGATATTGAAAAAATTAAAAAGAATGTAACAATAACGATAACTTCATTAAGAATAAATAAGGGTAATTTGATTGCATAAAAAAATTACGGGATACGTATCTCTACATGCACATGCATTATATCTACATGCACGCACACACGCACACGCGACTAATATATAGGGTAGGCCATTTTAATCTATCCACGCTGATAATTCGAGAAGGGTGCATTTTAGGGAAAAATGTTTCAGATAAAAGTTTTGTAACTTCGGGGGGGGGACATAAGATGGTATCGTTGATTTGACCTTGAGGTTTTTGCACTAAAAATTCATTTTAAAAATTCTACGTAAAAATGAAAATAAGAGATATAATCTCCAATGGCCTTAATTTTGATAAACATTATCCAGGTCATAATCCTGAACAACATTCAAGAGGTTTTAGTCATCGGTCGGACAACCTGCGTAATGCTAATACCGGCGGGGCTGTAAATTTCAAGCCCTATAACTCGCAAAGTGTTTAATGAAAAAATATTTTGTTATAGTGTTTTGAAAAACTCTCGAGATAAGCTACAAGAATATGCAATGAAAAATTGGGAGTTCCATTTAAAAAATTCAAAGTGACCTTGCCCTGACTTTGAAAACGCCACTCAAGGTTAAACCAATGATACCATCTTATGCCCCACCCCGAAGTTACACAAAACTTTTGTCTGAAACATTTTTCCTTAAAATGCACTCTTTACGAGTTATCAGCGTGGAAAGATTAAAATGGCCTACCCTGTATGTACGTATGTATACATATACAGGGTATGTATATATAGATCATTTTAATTTATACAGTCGATTTTCTCAAAATTTGTAAGTTTAAGACAGAAATGTTTCAGGCAAAAGTTTTATAGTTTCAAGGGGGAAAGAAGTTGGTGACCTTGGTTGACCTTGAGAAAATGTCCTTAAGAGCAGATTAAGGTTACATAAAATTTTTTTAACAGAACCCTTCATTTTTTATTACATATTCTTATAGCTGATTTCAAGACCTTTCAAAAACATTATAATAATGTTATTTTTTGTTCAGTATTTTCCAAGTTACGAGGCTTCAAAGTTACAGTACCGCCGGCATTTGCATTACTCAAGGTGTCAGACTGATGGCTAAAATCTTTGAAATGTTATTCAAAGTCATGACCTTGACATCATATGTCAAGATCAAGACCATTAGAAATTGTTCCTTCCTATTTTAAGTTTTACACAAAAATTTTTACATTCAAAATAAAAATATAATTATATTCTTAGAAACTTTCTTTCTTTGTATAAATGCCGATATATTATTTGCTATTATTTCAAGAATAGACCACTGTAAATAAGTAAGATCAAGAATAAACTCGAGAGGTCGAATTGACCCAAGGTCACAAGTAATGTTTATAACGTGAAATTCAATATTTCATTGATTCCCCATGTCAAAGAGTTCCTAGTTGGCCTTGAATCTAAACTCCAAAGTCAGATTCAAGCCAACAGCGGTTTTCCAAAAACTTTGGAGGTCTGTAATTCGGTCTAACATAAACCGAATTGAAAATCTCAAAAACCGTTTATACATATGCTATTTAAGGATCAATTGAATACAAGAATCTTTTTCATCGAAATTTATTGCTCTGAGCCTTACAAGTACATTTGCCAATAGCACTTATAGCTAATTATTCCCCCTCGGAGAATGTTGACATTCTTCTTGTGCTCGGAGAATGTCATATGAGTTATTATGAAGCTTCGCGAATTTATCAAAATCGTTATCTCGAAAGAGAACAACATCCTAATCATTCCGCAATCCGTTACATTGAACAAAGAGTCCGTCAAGGTCACCTCTCGCGTAGAACACATCATGAGTATAATAAAGACGATGTGCGTGTGTTTATTTTCTTGGCAGCTATTCATCTTAATTCTCATACAAGTAGTCGGGTCATGGTTAGAGAACTGGCATTCCGAAAAAATGATCTTAAGAATTTTGAAAAAAGTGGAGTATCATCCTTCTCAAGGATCATTTACCATTATTATTCAAAAATGTTGATCTTTATACACGACAGAAAATGTGGATACAACTAGACGGGGCACCATCACATTATGCGTTAATAGTAAGAAATTACCTCAATCAGGAATACAATAACAGATGGATTGGACGAGGTGAACCTGTTGCGTGATCCCTACGATCACCTGATCTGACTTCACCCGACTTCTTTTTATAGGGGTATATAAAAAATATGGTTTATGAACATGCGCCTACAACCAGAAAAGATATGATGGAAAGAATACGTATGGCTTGCAATAATATACCGCGCGCTGTCTTATTTAAAACGGTTAGAAATTTCGAAAATAGGTTAGCTTTATGTATCTAAGCTAATGGAAATAATTTCGAACAATTCATTCGATAGAAGAATCTGTCGAATCGTGAGAGGCAAGGGGACTCATGTTAATCAAGCACCCCGCATCATGAGAGGCAAGAGAACTCACGTTAATCAAGCATCCCGAATCATGAGAGACAAGGGGACTCACGTTAATCAAGCACCACGAATCGTGAGAAACAAGGTGAATCACTTTCATCAAGCTTTAATCCCTCTTATTGAGCTCCAAAAACTTTGGAGCTCTGTAACTTGGTCAAAAATTAAGCGAATTGAAAATCTCAAAAAACATTGCATTCGTTTCTTTGACAGCTACAGCTTTACTATAGAAGAAAAAACTGACTTCCATTAAAAAAAATAACCATAATAAAGAAATCTCAGAAGTGGTGCCATCTACGATTGAGCTAATAACAGTATCCCATTTTCCGATCGAAATCGTGAAACTTTTGTCTGAAACGTTTTTTCCTATCTCCTTTAGTTTTCGAGAAAATCGACTGAATAGATTAACCTGTAAGTTGTCAAGGTCAAGACTTTGAACAACATTCCAAAGGTTTTAACCATCAGTCTAACACCTTAGGTAATGCAAATGCCGGTGATACTGTATCTTTGAAGCCTCATCACTTGGAAAATACTTAACAAAAAATAACATTATTATAGTTTTGGTCTTTAAATCAGCTATAAGAACATGTAATAAAAAATTAGAAGTTCCATTTAAAAAATTTTTGTAACCTTGACCTGACTTTAAGGACATCTTCTCAAGGTCAACCAAGATCACAACTTCTTTCCCCCTTGAAACTATAAAATTTTTGTCTGAAACATTTTTGCTTCAAACTTACAGATTTTGAGAAAATCGACTGGATAAATTAAAATGGTACTCTCTGTATATATACACAGGGTGAGCCATTTTAAGTGATACACTGAAATATCTCGCAAAACATAAAAGATACAGAAAAATGTTTTAAACCAAGTTGCTCAGTTACTAGGGGGAAAGAGAGTGAAAAATTTTGATTGACCTAGAGAAAATGTTCTTAAAGTTAAGATGACTTAAAATTTTTTAAATAAAAATCCTAATTTTGTATTTTATTTTCATATAACTGATGTTAAGACCTTTTCAAAATACTATAATAAAATATTTTTTTATTGAGTACTTTACAAGTTATGGGGCTTGAAAGTTAAGGGAGTCTCCTGCATTAGGAGACCGAAAGCAAGGTGATTTTTCGTAATTTTGGTAAATATCTAGAAAAAGGGAGCTATCTCCAAGGAACAAATTAAAAAAAAACTTTAAAATTGGTTAAGAATTAGAACGTCGGCCGAATTTTGTCTACAAAGGTGTTTTTCCATCTACCTATGCCCCGGTGGCACAAGTTAAAATTGTTCAAAAAATCTGAAAAAAATATGGTGTTATTTTTCGAGATATTGAATCACTTTAGGGGATGTCCCGATTAAATTTCAAAAATTGTTAAAATAACGACCATCCTAATGTATACTCGTATATACAGGGTGTTACCGGACGCCCTGTATATGTGTGCGCGTGCATGTGCATGTGCGCGCGCGCGCGTGTGTAAAACAAGCACATATATAAGATTTATAAATATAACAGATTTATAAAGATAACCTTTTTATCTTTAGTCATTGATGTATCCATAGAATAAATCTATTATATAATTATTTCAATATCTTGTTATATCCAAAATTACTAAAAACAATTTATAATATTGTCATTAGTATAAGATTTTATTATAGTAAATATTTAACTTATTCGCATTATTAATATTTTTTTATTCATAAGTATAAAATAATTTGGACAACAAATGATAAAATTCATCGGTCATCCAATTTACAATACTGTCAAAAGTATATCACTCTTAGGTTTTTCGAACACAACATCTGTCAAAGCAAATTGAATGCGCTCTAATTTTTACAATAGAGTACTAGGTGCACTTTATATATAAAGTATAATGAGATTTGACAACACATTTTATACCATAATTTTTTAATTTATTATTAATTTTCTCAAAATTGCACTTTCATTTCTGTACAGAAATGAATCGTTTCTTCACTGGTCATTCACATAGTCTTTCATGCAATGGCATTATGATCTGTACAAATAGATTAGATTGTTCAGAAGACGATATTTCCTTAGCAATGTCCAGGGCCGTGACACATATATTGCTGCTAGATATGTGAAGGATATATGAATGACAAGTAGTGCAATGTGGTCGACTGCTTTTCTTCTTAACCTAGCTTGTCTACATCTTCCAATGCTTAAGAAACTTGGTCATCATCGAATTGGAAATGCCAAATTGCTAGGCAAACTCTTTATATATCCAGCCTTATTTGTAGAAATCCATAAGAGATCATAAATGGCTTTCTATTGTTGATCGTTTTCTAGCACCATGGATCTTTGATAATGTAAAACACTAAATCTAACTACTAAAATTAGGTCATGATGGTAAATACTATGGCTGTTAAAAGCAAAATAAGTACAAAAATGCTATTTTGGAAAAATTAATAAAAAATAAAAAATCATGATGCATATTATTAATCTCATTATACTTTATATATAATGTACGCCTGCCACTAAGTGTCTGCTGTACAAATTTGCATGTATTTGTTTCATTTTCAACTTAGGCAGAAGTCAAAAATCTAATGGTGATTTTTGAGCAGTATTATTTCTTATGTCTAAATTAAAAATTTTATTACGTTAGTATAAATAAAACTCAATTTAAATTATATTTGCGTTTAAAATTTAAAATCTAAATGTATAACAACTTGATAAATTGATAAATAATGCAAATCTTCTTTCAGAAAACATTGCAGAAAAATAAATAAATTTCACAACAATCAAATAACATATTAAAAATTTTTGTTCGATATAAATAATACAGCGCTTTCAAAAATTAGATATTTCAAAAAATTACAATATTAAAAAATAAAATTACGAAATTAAAAGAAAAAATTTTATAAATGTTCTAACTCAGAATCTAACCTCAATATTGGTGCTAAAATCTTTATATAAATAACATATATGAATTTTTATTAAAATGTCAAAATATATATACATATGTTTATAAAGCACAATTTTCATACCGTAAAGATAGTATTGCGTAAAATGATGAACAGTAATTCATGACAAATCTTCGTTAATTAACACATGAGTTTACCCGTTGTAAGCTTTCAACGGATCACCTTTACAATAGATCTGTTCGCGTTGCTTACACTTTTGGCACTCGACATCTTCGCTTTCTCTCTTTTCAAGGCCAAATCTATCTCATTTTAAGTGCAAAAATATTTAGGGATTTCATGCAACGAGAACAGACCTACTGGCTGCGTTCAGCAAAATGTTTATTTTGCTGTTGGAAGTTTTCTTCGCGTTGATTGGATTATACTTTTAGATCTAGGGAGTCGATTACCCCGGATCTACAATAGAGTTTTAAGTCTTAAGCCATAAAAAATAGACGAATCATAGTTGATTATTCTCCTCGAATTCGACTGTGATTGGTCAATTTCTTATGACTTAAGGCTTAAAACATCTATTGTAGACGCGAGGTTATGGGTGCGGTCCACTTGGCACTACAAATGCTTCGAAGCGTTTAATTGACCAATCAGAAGAAAGAATTTTACTAATTGACCAATCAAAAAATGCTTCGAAGCATTTGTAGCATCAAGTGGATCGTAGCCTGTATATCTTGAAATGAGAGGTTTGTCGCGTCACATGCTCCTACTATAGCTCTTATGCTAGATTCACACTGCATCCGATTTTCGTCGTACGATGCTCTACAACCAATCAGAAAACAGGATTCCGATGAATTTTGCTTCGTATTATCGGAATTCTTTTTTCTGATTGGATGCAGAGCGTACGATGAAAATCGGATGCAATGTGAATCCAGCATTACTCACTTCACACGCTTGATCGAATGAGTAGAAGCTATGGTAGGAGCATGTTGGAGCATGCGACGCGAACAAACTGGATGCCCAGTACCACGACCGCTCACTGAGCGCTCAGTGAGCTCTTGTATCTGTTTGGTCTATATTTTTAGTTCTAACGGAATATACCAATAAGATGCAAGCGCTCGCTGAGCGCTCAGTGAGCGGTGTAGTACTGAATGCACCCATATAAATTTAGGATTCTATCAACGTGTTGGCAATACTGTCAAGTGAGTGCGAGTTTGCATCATTGCTAGGGAGTGGTGACCTTCTACGTCCTCAGAACGTCATTTTATTACGATTGTGATTACGTGTTTTATTGTTAGTTGTGTCGTTGCTCCTCAATTTTTGTTCATAAGTTCATATTCATTTCTTGTTTCTGTTTGTCTACGAGGCACGAGACAGAGGTAATCGTTACGTCTGATAATTTCTTATTTTATTGATAATTTCGGTTTTGTCATGCGCTTTAAACGGTAATATTCAAGAATTCTTCCTCACCGATTTTGATGAAATTAGACTCATTTGACGCGTTTGTGCATGAATCTGACAAAGGAAAGCGTCGCTCTGCTCCGTGCATCAAAATATTAATCATTAAAGTTGACCACTATTCAGGTTAGGAAATTTATGAAGCCTCAGAGATCCCCAGACAATGCGACGGAATAGCGATAGCGATTGAAATAACACGATTTCAACTTATCAGAAATCGGATACACCTGATTACACAGTTTCTGAGGTTGAAGTCGTGCAATTTCTATCGCAATCGCTATTCCCTTGCATTGTGTCTGGGACTTTATAGCCACGAAATACTACATGCTACATGAGCATTTAATGTGAACTCGTGTCCGACTTACATTATTTAATTCCAAAAAATAAATATTTTCTGCTTTAATTACACAAATTCTCTACTTTATAAACAAAAATTCTCTGCTTTAAAAATACAAAGGAATATGTCTACAGTTTTGTAAAAGAATTTGGGCCCTGGATGAACAACTTTGAGACATGCCTAAAATTTTAAAACATCGAAAGGTAATCAAAAGTTCCATAAGTCCAACTTTATTGGCAAAGTTGAGTACTAGAATTATCCAAAGTTCACTATTATGATTATGTACCACTAGTCTTATCCAATTTCTCTCAAAGAAGTTGTATATATAGAATAGGTGCCCCTGTAAGTGGAAATGTTAGACCAGTAGAAAGGGAGAGAATACGGGAGGGCCATCTTTATCTTTGTCTAATATGCACTATTAAATAAGGATGCTGATGATTCTCTTGTTTTCGGTCTCTTTCTATTCGCTCACGCAATATTAAGCCGGTATTCATAGTCAGATCTTATTTTAAGACCGTCTTAAATAATGTCTTAAGACACTAATGCGGCCCTCTGATTGGTTCGTGACACCTCAAGACAGAGCTTAAGACGATCTTGAATATAAGAACTGACTATGAATATCAGCCTTAGCTGACTCCCTTACTTTATGTATACAATCTCTTTGATTTCTTTGTGTCCAGGGTACCTCCCTGTGGTGATAACAGTAACGGATTGTGTATAGTCATGAACACAGAGTTTGTTATACTTTTTTTTCGATGATTTTCGGAATACGCAAAATTTTTCAGTGCGATCCACTATCTATGGATGGTGTAACAAGCGATTATGACAGCTGTCAAAATGATATAGAATCGAAGTATACAAGGTGAAATCAAGAAATATATCTTGTGTGATACGAAAAACAATTAAAATATCAATTGAATACTGCAATATGATGATAAATATAAAAAAATAAGCCAAATGGACACTTTTGTTTAATAAATTCATTAACATTTTCAATGCGTTAAAAGCTAATGTAAGATGACCTCTAATAAACTAACATATAATATGTAATAAAATTATATATTATATAGTTATGTAATTATACAATTACATAATAATAATATAAATATATATAAATTATACAATATGTACAATATTATACAGTCATATAATTATATAATATACATATAATAATTTTTTGTGGAAAATTTAACGGAACTGTTCTGAATAGTCTTTTCATTTTCAGAATTTTCCTGCAAATAACATGTAGAGACGGTTACTTCGCTTGAATTATTTCCACCTTGATTTATTTCTACACAAAATAATCTTCCTCTCGTCTCACAATCCGATGTCTGAATAATATAATTACAATATCATAGTTAACATAAAGTGTAATAGTAGCCAATAAATTATTTAAATTTTTATATTAATATATAATATGTATTAAATTATATATTACATTTATAGATACAGTATACATGAGGATTGTGAGACAAAAGATTATCTTGTGTAATAACTGTCTCTTACATGTTATTTGCAGGAGAATCCTGAAAATGTAGAAATTATTCAGAACAGTCCCGTTAATATTGCATAATTTATATATATTTGTATTATTAATATGTAATTGTATAGTCACATAATTATATAATATACAATTTATCATGTATTATCTGGAGACACGATAGTGTCTCGGTGCTAAGCCAAGCGCAGCAACACTATCGTGTCTCCTTTATGCGAGACCACGAGTTGCGGGGGATCGAGATTACTGGATCTTAATAACGGCTGAACCAATCGCGTTCTATGTACGCTTAATCGATAGCTTACACTCAGGTGAACAATACGTGCCTTTATTTTTTTCTCTGTATGTCTTACGAGCGGAGATATTGTGATGCAAAATCCGAATCTGAAACTTTTAATCTGGAGACATGGTAATGTCTCACTATTTAAGAAACGTCATCGTCGTCTTCGTCGCCGGGGCTATGGAGTGAGGGAAATGTCCTGGAATTTTTGGCGCAAGAGGCAAATGTGACGCTAGCAATACATGGTCAGCGAGTGTTACGTTCTGCACTATTCTGCACATTTTACACATTCTACAGTTTGTAGAGATGTATATAAGTGAGGTTATAAGTAATAAATACTTTTATAAATAATTAATTGTAAAAATTCAATGGAAAGCAGTAATAAATATAGCCATTATGATTTCTCGCTCATACAAATACTCCTGTAAAGTTGGCCTTTTCTACTCCAAAATTTGAAAAAAGCAGATAAGCAGAGTTCGAGTTGCCCTTCCGAAGAGTTCTAGAGTTCTCAAGGAATTTCAGGAAGAGTTCCGTTGATTAAAGCGATGAAAACACCATTTGAAGTAAGGGAGAGGAAAACATTGCAATTCTAATTCAAAGTACTAGAACTTTTAAGATATTAATTTCAGCGTTTCAATTATTAAGGATAATCGTTAAACTTTTGGCTACCAGAACTCTTGTCGGAACACCGGATTTCCGAAAAAAATTTGTTATTACTTTTTAAAATAAAAAAAATTTTTTTTTAGTAATTAATAAATAATTTGTTTTTATCAGGAACTTTGGTGCTCGTCAAAAGACATCGAATGGACTATTCAGAACTAATATCTGTGAAGCTGGACCCCCCACCATCGAAAAGTATTGAGTGTGAAGTTAGCTCCTTCAGTTTTCAAAGTCTATTTTTTGACAATTTTTTAAACAATGATAAAGATTTGAGGTTTTTTATTTATCAGGAACTCTAGATCTCATCGAAAGGAGTCTGATACGCTATTCAGAGAGAGAGAACTATTGATATTAATTTAAAAAATTTTTTTAATTTTTTTGAAAAAAATCAAAATTGATTTTTTTTTAATCAGGAACTGTAGTACTCGTTAAAATACATCGAAAAGGCTATTCAGAACTATTCGGTGCTAATGTTGGTGAAGTTAGCACCCCTGTTTTTCAAAGTCTGTTTTTTTGGTTTCCTGAACGGAACTCTTTCTAAAAATTATCAGAAACTCTTCCTCTTGTTCTGAGAATCCAGAACTCTTATCAGAACTCCGATTTCGAAGTATGGAGGTTGCCAACTTCACACATCCCGTTATTTGTTGTTATTTTGATGTAAAGATATCAAAATAACAACAAATAACGGAATAAAATGGAATAAATAATATCAGCTTATTTGCTGGGATATTTCTAAAATATATATTTAATTTTATATTTTATAATAATTTGTACATACATAAATATAAAGAATTTCATTTGAATAGACACATTCTAAACAATATAGACACCGCAAACGTATGCATCTGAATATTTGTATTGCATATTCTGAATAATTATTAAAATTATTTTGGAAATTCTCGTGATTTAGAAAACTATCGATTTCTTGTAATATATACGAATGCATACATGCATATTAGTGATGAGCGATACATGCCAGCAGTATTGATATTTGGTATCGATATGTATCGAGGGGCTTAGAATCGATACTGGTAAATGTTAGTAATAGAAATATCAATATTATCAATAACAATATACATATCGTTACGCGTAAAAGAAAAGGTTTTTTTTTTTTTACAAAAATGTCGGTTACAAATAGTTTTCAAAGTTTAAAGGCGATTTGTAATAGATATTTTTGCAAAAAAATTTTTTTTTTTTTCATATTAAATAACTGACGTAATATAACTTTTTACATACGTTTATTACAAGATTATTGGCAATTTGCCAATGACGAATTGTGTATGTTTAGTCCTCACTTTGGCAACCATGTAACCGTCGGTTAGCTTAACCAAGGTTGGTGAAAGAGACTCTAAGGGGCTGCATACAATAGAAGGAATAAGGAATTAGGAATAAGGAATAATGAATAATGAATTACAATCTATCAGAAACTGTGTATTCTGGTGTATCCGATTTCTGATAGGTTAAAATTCGTTATTCCTTATTCCTTTTATTATGCGCCCTTAACACGCCTTAAAAAGAATTTCGCATTTGTCAGGGTGACCACTGTAATCAAGGGTACATAATGCACTAGATCCCAAGGAAACGAGTATCGAAAACCGATATAAACAGGTTAAGTATCGATACAAGGAAATATCAATACACGAAGTATCAATACAAAATATCGATATTCAAGATGGAAAATATCGATACTGCTAATATCGATACTATATCGCCTATCACTAAATTGTATATGTAGCAAACGTTTATGAAACAAATAAAAGATATTTGCAATGTATAATTTTTTGCAATATATTTCTTGTGATCATGAATACATCCGAATGTAACAGCGCGACTATCAGTGTAAACGAATAATTCTTTTTATTTTGAGACATATGACTTTGATTGTATATCCGTTTTCTTTAAAAAATTATTTTGGAACAGATCCATAAGAAAATTTAAAAAAAAGGGAATTATTTTTCTTTTCTTCTCCCACTCTCATATAATACCTATAATATGATACTATGCTATATTAATTATATATCATTTTTCTCCCAAATTTGTGAATTCTTCTCCTTTAATAAATTCTTAACAAGGTACGTCTTCATTAAAGTATCTAGTAATATATCCGAATGCTTTCTAAGTTCCGCCCTAAATGTAGAGGAAAATAGTTTTGCCATTTTGATCAGTTTCTTCTTCCGCGATCTACGAAAATTATTTCGACAAGCATCGAACACGTATAAGGGACGTCAACTGGATCACCTGTGTGCCCAAAAATCAGCGCAATGAAATTAAACATTCAAAGTCTCAAATTATTCGTATGTGCATATACTCTCGAAAGATTTGTGTCGTTTTGAGAGATTCAATATGGCGGCGAGAAGCGATGAACATCGCATGCAAACATTTTGTTGCTTAAACTGCTGTACTGATCCCCAATTGGCTTGAAAATGATTACTTTTGGGTTTTTTGGGATTGCTGATTACGAATCTGCTATCAAAATTTCGAAATTCAAAATAGTAGATCCAGTATGACGATCAGCATACGAAATCTTATGCCCTATACTTTTATACCTTCAACCTCTTTTAATTCCCAAGCATTTTAATCCCGAGCATGAAGGTGAATTATTTTAAATTAGTCTTAGAATAAAAAATATTTCATCACAAAAAATGACATCATTAGTTTCCAACAAGTGATGATTGATTTTTAGATGCACGTTCAAAAAGCTGGCTTGCGATACGTTCATTTAAAAATCAATCACCACCTGCTGAAAACTAATGATGTCATATTTTTTATTTTAAGACTAATTTAAAATACACTCGTTAACAAAATTATCGCATAGGTAAATGTCAAAATTTCGCATAAATTCAAATAAGCGTAACTCTGCGAAAAATAGTCGCATTTAAAAGTTTTTTTTTTTTTTTTTCATTTTCAAGGATAAAGTCTGTACTTTACGAAGCTTTCAATGGATTTTGAATCTATCCTTACCCCTACTTAGCATCTTTTCAAAAATAAGAATGAATTTTTTTTTAAGAAATTTGTATAGTTTGACGCACTCTACGAGGTGAAGTAAATTTTTTTTGTAAATATGATAATCATCGTAAAGTATGAACTTTTCTCTTACAAATTAAAAAATTTAAGCTTTGTACGATTTTTTTTTTCGAGGAGGTATACATTATACCTCCTTAAAAAAAATCATACAAAGCTTAATTTTTTAATTTTGTAAGAAAAAAATCCATACTTTACGATGGTTATCATGACATTTATAAAAAAAAGTTTACTACATCCCGTAGAGCGCGTCAAACTATGTAAATTCCTTTAAAAAAAACACGTCATTTTTTAAAATATGCCAGGTAGACGAAAGGATAGATTCAAAATCCATTGAAAACTTCGTAAAGTATAGATTTTATGCATCAAAATAAAACAAAAATTTTAAATGCGACCATTTTTCGCGGAGTTACGCTTATTTGAATTTATGCGAAATTTTGATGTAAATTTATCTATGTGATAATTTTGTTGACGAGTATAGTTCACCCCTTCACGCTCGGGATTAAAAAGCTTGGGAATTAAAAGAGGTTGAAGGTCTAAGAGTATAGGGCTCAAGGTTTCGTACGCTGGCTGCTATATTGGATCCACTATTTTGAATTTTGAAATTTTGGCAGCAGATTCGAAACCAGCCACCCCGTAAAACCTAGAAGTAATCATTTTTAAGCCAATTGGATCCGCCATATTGGATCTCTCAAAACGACACATTTCTTTTGAAAGTACATGCACATGCGAATAATTTGAGACCTTGAATGTTTGGTTTCATTGCGCTGATTTTTGGGCACGCAGGTAATCCGATTGATGTGGAACGTTCTATATATGTTCTATTTTGCTCCGGTAGATGATCTTATTTTCGCATCTCGAATTATCGTAAACTTTTTAGATGTTCTGGCGAATTGACGCATAATGCGTTCAATACGTTGCACAGACATCATTTTAAATTTTCTACTCCGTTTCCGTCCGCTACATCAATACTTCAAACCGTCGCTGATGACGGCAACGGTGACGGTGACTACTCCGTGCATGTCGTCATGCTTCGTCGGCGATGCCGGATCGCCACACTCGCGCGCGACTGTTGCAGTTCAGAGAAATCATAACAGCGGCGTCACCATAAATACTTCGTTATTAATATCAGTCTACCATTTTTTTTTTGTGCAGCCTGCCAAAATGGTTTGGATCACCATCGACGATCAGGTATCATCACCATATTGTAATGATTGTAATTGATTGTTTTTTTTACTACGATTTGTTAAAGTTTGCACTTATTCTTAATCAAAATTATGATTTCGGTGAATTTAAATAGTTTCTATCCGGATAGCAAGCACGTGTCATTTTACCGTTAGATTTTTTATCATTTATTGAACATTTCTGACGACACTAACTAATATTCTCAAGACGTAAAAATGACAATTCAATATCATAATTCCGACCGAGATAATATTTTTTGCAATAAATAAATTTATTTATAGATTTCCTGCATATTAAGATCTCTTTAATAGATGCCTATTGAGCATCAAATTTAATTGTGATATTATTATACTGCAATAGTTCTACTACGTTTTAAAATCTGGAAAAATTTCGATGCGCAGTTCAAATAACTACAAATGTAGTATACAAATAGCAACATATATATACAAATTCACATAGAATTATTTAAGGAGGTTTTAAGGCAAATACAATATGTTAAGAATTACTTGAAAAAATTACAGATTATTCTAAATTGCATTTAAAAGTAATACAAAAAAATTAGAGACATTTGACCATCTGGATCAAAAGTTATTTCAATAAAAATAATATTTTTTTAATTTGTACTTTAATAGAAATACATGAAAATGTATTATAAAATAGTGATAAGTCAATTTTTTGTATAAGTACTTTATAATAAATTCAAAAATATTTGTGTAAAGTTACATTGAGATACAGATTAATTGTTCAGTAAATAAACAAAATATTTATTTGTAAACTAATTGATGAATCTCAATGAAACTTTGCATAAGTCATTTTTAGTACTTAAAATACAATATTTATATTAAAAAATTTAGATTGTTTAAAAAATTTCTGTTTATAACAATAAAACGAATAACAAATAAAATAAATAATCTATTAAAATGTGTTGCTCAATAAAAACAGAATGTTATAAATATAACTTTCACATGTATGTAGTTTGTTTAAAGCATAAATATTAACCCGGCGTGAATGAGATGGGTAATTGTTACATCGACTATGAGGTGGGTATCATATACCCATATATTTATTCAAAGATTTTGCTTATAATAATACTATATAATGATTCGTTATTATATTATATTACTTTCTCCTGGATGTTCTAAACGTATCAACATAATAAAATAACAGTTTTGTGTTTGAAATTATTTATTTTTGCACTTAAACGCTAGGTTATAATTATTTCATAAAAATGCAAACCCCTCTCCGCATCCTTCCCTCCAGCTAAGAGAGCGGAGTTCCACGAAACACAATAACAAACAAAAATATTTCTTTTAAAAATGTCTGGGGGGTATGAGATACCCGACCTCACTCACGCCGGGTTAATATATTTGTTTTATGCCCTTAGAACCTCCTTAAAGCATTAAAGATCCAGTTTTAACCGTTATAAGCCTTTATTCTCTATTGGTTGTTTCCGATATCATAATGTCGTCACACTTACGATGATAAAATAATAATTCAATTATGACAAAAGAAAAGTAAAAAATTCACTCATCCTAAGCCATACACATATCTAGTAGCGAATTTAGTTGAACGTACTGATATATATTAAGGCTGTTGTACACTGATTTAATCTGATTATAAAAGTGAAGTGCAAATATTTCGAATTATAAAATAAATGTTTTATCCAAAGCACAATAAATAAAATGTATTGAGTTATTTCACTGTTTAATCAATTTTTATGTTTAGATCAGTTCTTTATTCCTGCACTACCTGAACTGACGCACACAATGCAATAAGTTGAAGTGAAACAAATATACGTTTGTATTAATGTTTGTAATAATGTTTGTATTAATGTTTGTAATAATGATCGTACGTAAATAACGTTTGTAATAATGATCCATGAACATTTAACTCTCTATGTTTAGAAAGTTAAATATAATATACCGCAAAACTTGATCTTTTTGTTAATAGTATTGTCATACTACAAGAACTTTTTAAAAAATGCTCGAATTGAAAAAGATTCGAACATGATTGAAAGATTAACTTTAATGGAGATATACTTATGGCAGATCAGTTCAATAGATAATGTTAATAGAAAATGTTAATGAAAAATTATAGTTAAAATACATTTTTTCGTAAATTAATACAAACTACAGTTTTCATTGGTTCTTGTACACGCGGAGTAGCATCTCATATTTTTTTGTTACTCATTTGAATAAGGATAATATTGTATTATGATAATAATACGACCAGAAGGAAACCGGTATATTAATATACTTATTACAAATTTATAATTGTAAATAAAAAAAGATAATTGATAATAATATTTAATAAATAATTATTGAATATGACGTAAAATGAGATTTTTGTGATATTGTTAGAAATATTACATTTGTTTTATATTTAATTGATTGATATTGAATAATGAAAAATGATTTTAAATTGACATTTTGATGGTGATACTTTGCTATTTGGATAATTGCGATTATACATTAAATTTCGTTGAAAAGAACTTTATTTGTAATTTTTATATTATATTTAAAACAATATAAATACATTAAGTAAAATAATTAACGTGCACAAAAAAATTAATAATAATTTTTAGATTTTGATGTTGACATAAAATGAAGAATTACAGCAGAAGACCGAAATATTATGTCGTAATGACGTGAAATGTCTTCAAAGAATTAATTAAAATATGTACATAACCGTCATTTTTTGTCACTTGATGTCATTAGTACGAACATGTCTAATATTTTACATCAAAATGATGTGTTTTTGCTACCTGGGTAGTTACAAGCGGATGACTAATAGCGTTTTCCACTGAGAAAATTGGTGCAACATCAACGCCGCGCTAGGTTTCGATGAAAACTGCCCTAGTGCAGTAATAGTGCAGGTTTAGTGGAACATGTCAAAACATCTATTTTATAATACTTAAAAATGTATATAATTATGTTCAAACTTAAATTGCTTATTTTATAATATTCTGATTCATTTATTTAAAAATTTTTTTTTAATTAATTTTTTATATTTCAAGAGTTTTAAACGTCAAAATATCGTTGCGTAGCTATTATAGAAACATCAAAACTACCCAATATCATTGTTATGACATTAATTAGAATAATGTAATATCATATCACAACATATCATACCTTAGCACGAACATAACCTCAATTTCAACTTGCACTGGTCTCCACTGACTTCAAAGACGGTGGAGAAAAAGTTGAACTCAGTTTTTACACCAGTTTTGTCAGTGGAACATTAAACACTGAATTAGTTTTCACAGTGGAACAACACAATTGCACTTAGTGCGCACCAGTGTTGCACCAGTTTTCTCAGTGGAAAACGCTATATGTATTCAAACGCCAAAGGATATTTATTTGTAACGTTAGATATAATAGCTACGACAGAGTATCGCTGCGCTTGGTTTAGCTACGGTTTAGCTTGGAAACACTACCGTGTCTCCAGATTTTTCTTGTATACATATATATGCAACATGGAAAATTTATTTCACCGAAATTATAATTCGATATGTATTGCATCTTTTCTTTTTCTATTGCTTAAATTTTTTTGTTTATGCATGCATATGTGCTGTGCTTAAACATATATGAGTTAGTATGTTTGTATCATATTTTAAAGGTTTAGATTATTTAACCAAACTTCGAGCATTGATGCCAGATTCGATACGAGAATTAAGTAAAAGTGATGTTGGCAGCTAACGGTGAGTGCATCGGCTCATGTAGTCTAGTAGAATTAGACTGAAAAATTGCCATTTTGGAAAAAAAATGTAAACCATGATGTCTATCGACAAAAGTCTTCGAAAGGCCATAAAAAAAGAAATGCATATGTTTGAGATTCGAGCCTTTGATTGGAAATATGCGAAAAAAAATCAAATAGTTGCAAAAAGCATGTTTTTCGCTTATAAAACGAAAGATATTGATTATATGGAAAAAAGTTCACCATGAAAAATGTAAATATTCGAAAGGCCTTTTTTTCACTCGCTCTCTGTTTATCGAGATTTATACGCTAAGCTTTAAAATTCTCGTAAAATGTAGCCCTCGTGGTGACGAAAAAAATCTAGCCCTGAACGAGCCCGAAATGTTCATTAGTTTTAGCAAAAAGCCATTTATTCACTAAAAACCTGTATGCGGAAAACTTAATTACTTCATGTTTGAGCAGTCGCACAGCAATTTTCAGGGGTGATTTTTCTTCTTCAAAAGTTGCACTATCACATACACTTAGTAACAAAACGACTTTTTGCAATTAAACTATTTTAAAACAATTTTGATAAGTGGGTATCTTTTTTTCGTATAAAAAAATGGAATAATTCCGTTAATATTCATCACATCATATAACCGTGTGAAGCATTCGACAGCTGACATTTTTCTACGAATTAAAAAAAAATGTTACCCTCCGATTATTAGGAGCCGAGATAACGATTTTTTGAAAAAAAAATTGTTATCTCGGCTATATGATGTGATGAATATTAACGGAATTATTCCATTTTTTTATACGAAAAAAAGATACCCACTTATCAAAATTGTTTTAAAATAGTTTAATTGCAAAAAGTCGTTTTGTTACTAAGTGTATGTGATAGTGCAACTTTTGAAGAAGAAAAATCACCCCTGAAAATTGCTGTGACCCTGAAAATTACTGTGCGACTGCTCAAACATGAAGTAATTAAGTTTTCCGCATACAGGTTTTTAGTGAATAAATGGCTTTTTGCTAAAACTAATGAACATTTCGGGCCGTTCAGGGCTACATTTTACAAGAATTTTAAAGCTTAGCGTATAAATCTCGATAAACAGAGAGCGAGTGAAAAAAAGGCCTTTTTCGGTAGTTTTAATTTTTTTTCTAATTAACTAATATATCGATCTTAATGTTTAACGTCTACTTTTGTAGGTATTTCGAATACCTACATTTTTCGTAGTGAACTTTTTTCCATACAATCAATATCTTTCGTTTTATAAGCGAAAAACATAATTTTTGTAACTATTCCTTTTTTTCGCATATTTCCAACCAAAGGCTCGAGTCTCAAACATATGCATTTCTCTTTTGATGACTTTCCGAAGACTTTTGTCGAGAAACATCATGATTTTCATGTTTTTCCGATAAAATTCTAATTTTATTGGACTAATGGATTTGCCTCGTCATTGACAGCCAATATTGTTCGCCGATCAAAGGATCGAGATTCGACTCATTGTTTGGTTTGGTAATCTGGATCACGGTGTGAGAACATAAGATGATTTCACTTGCCTACTTTTCTCCTAGAAAGCTGTCACGAAATTGAGACTGTTCAGATACAACGGTAAATAGCATAATGATCTGACAGCTAACTCAATAATCTACTGTAATGCTGATTCTACAATGAGTCGGTAATCAGTAGTCCTATCGGTGAATCGGTGAGGTTGGTCAACAGCTAACTTGTACGACTAATAGCGAATTCGGCAGACTGCACTAGTGCGCACTGAGTGCGAACTTTTTCAGTGCCACGCATTCGGCTTGTGTTTTCAATCGTTCTCTATCAACTTTTATAAGCAGGGAAATTGGTCACATTGTCTATGACGTAGTGTTCGCATGCGCAGGTAGGCTACGTTTACACCGTGCATTTAGGTCGCGACCTATACAATAGACGTCCTTGTTTATCCTGTAGGTTAAACAAAGACACCTATCGTATAGGTCGCGAACTAAGCGCACGGTGTAAACGTAGCTATAGGTCCCGCCATGGGATTTATCCCACGAATCTTGCAACACTGCTCTAGCGTAAGCACTACGGGGTTGGCATGCATCCGATTCATACCAACTCTAGTTTAGAGTTCCCCCCCCTCTTCGTTTGTTTCGTACTGGTTCGATCACTCGTCGAACTGAACTCGCTTGAACATTGGTACTATCAGAGGCTACGTTTACACCGTGCATTTAGGCCGCGGCCTATACAATAGATGTCTTTGTTTATCCTGTATATTAAACAAAGACACCTATCGTATAGGTCGCGAACTAAGCGCACGGTGTAAACGTAGCCATTGTCCCAAATTTTGTCCTGTGTAGGGGCACACGACTTTCCACGAGAAGCGAATTCCACCTCATCTCCCCCCCCCCCCTATCAAGAGGCGTCCGATTTTCCATGCGAAGCGGGTTTCACCCCACCTCCCTTGCTGCCAAGGGACGTCCGACTTTTCATGTAAAACAAGTTTCATCCTATCTCCTTCCCTGCCTAGGGGCGCACAACTTTCCACGCGAAACGATTCCCACCCCACTCTACCCCTCCCTGCCAAAAAGCGTCCGATTTGCCACACGAAACGAAATCCACTCCATCATTCCCCCTCTGCCCAGAACTCGTTTTACATAGAAAGTCGGACGCCTCTAGCAAGGGAGGGAGGAGGTAGGGTGAAACTTGCTTTTCGTGGAAAATCGGTCGCCCTTTCGCAGGGGAGGAGGTGGGGTGGAACTCGCTTCATGTAGAAAATCGTGCCGCCCTTTGGCACGGGAGAGGTGAGGTGGAAAGTCGAGCCTCCTTAGGAGGAAAAGGGATTTATTTTAAAACCGAAAATTTATTTTATTTTATACAGTAGAATAGACGTTATTTCTTAACTTAATAACTTTTGAAAATGAATAACAAGCGACGACTAAAACCTGTTGAAGGTTATAACCTTGACAACATATGTCAAAGTCATTGAAATCTGTGAGATCGCCCCTAATATGCATAATTATAATATGCCCAATTGATTATTTTATGATTTTATTTTTATAATCCGAATTTCTTCAAATTTTATTGAATTGTTCTAGATGGCTGGCAAGCCAAATAACCAGACATTATACTCTCAAAGTCAATTAGACCACATGTGCGCTCTGGATATCAACAGTCAAGTATCTTTTGTCCGTTTATCTGGTATCATTTGTACAATCGGTCCTGCATCCAGATCTGTGGAAATTTTAGAGAAAATGATTGAGACAGGAATGAATATTGCTCGATTGAACTTCTCTCATGGGTCTCACGAATATCACGCTGAGACCATCGCTAATGTTCGCCAGGCACAAAAGAATTTAACCGCCCGTGCCGGTATCAATATTCCTGTTGCTATCGCTCTTGATACAAAGGGTCCTGAAATCCGTACTGGTCTTTTAGAAGGCGTACGTGGTTAATATATTTAAAATGCAAGAATTAATTCTCATGTAATTGTAATATTTTAAATTTATCATATTATTTTAACAGGGTGGTTCGGCTGAAGTTGAATTAATTAAAGGCCAGACTTTTAAATTATCCACCGACAAGGCATATACAGAGAAAGGAAATGCTCAAGTTGTGTATGTTGATTACGAAAATATCTCGAAGGTATTAAAGACTGGGAATCGCGTATTCGTGGACGATGGTTTGATTTCTCTCATTGTTTCCGCTATCAGTAAGTGCATTTGTATGTGTGTCTTTGAAAATATAAAATTGAAATGTTACATGTGATACGTTTCTGACGTAATAGCATTTGTGTGTGATTATTTTAGCTTCAATTTCTTTTTTGATCAGCTGTTTTTGTATATTTTGATAATGAGAAATGTTAATATATCTAAATACGAAAAATATGTAGAATATTATCTCCATTTACCAATTTTTTAGGTCCCAATTTAATCTCTACAACTATTGAAAATGGTGGTATGTTGGGTTCGCGCAAAGGTGTGAATTTGCCAGGAGTGCCAGTGGATCTTCCAGCAGTGTCGGAAAAAGATAAATCCGATCTTCAGTTTGGTGTTGAACACGAAGTCGATATGATATTCGCCTCCTTTATTAGAAATGCTGCTGCATTAACTGAGATTCGTGATATTCTCGGTGAAAAGGGTAAAAATATCAAAATCATATCGAAGATCGAAAATCAACAGGGTATGACGAATCTTGATGAGATTATCGATGCATCCGATGGTATCATGGTAGCACGTGGTGACTTAGGAATAGAAATACCACCGCAGAAGGTATTCCTGGCACAGAAGTCTATGATCAGCAGATGCAACAAAGTTGGCAAACCAGTAATTTGTGCTACGCAAATGCTGGAGTCCATGGTAAAAAAACCACGTGCTACAAGAGCCGAAACTTCAGATGTTGCTAATGCCATTCTCGATGGTGCTGATTGTGTTATGTTGTCAGGTAATTTGTTTTGATTTTGATATTAGTATTAGAAAAATGAATATAAATAAAACCAAATAATATTAACAAAAAATGTTATAAAAATTCCCAAAACAAATTAAAAATTTAACAAAGTAAAAAATGGAATTTATCTAATCGGAATAAGAACTAAGTAATGCGCAATAAAAAGGTCTAATTTCTTAATCCATAAAACGAATTACATTAAATTAAAATCTGTACATGTTTCGCGGCTAATTTGATTATTAGTCTTCTTCAGCAATCAATTAATATGAACAATTTGTAGTGGGTATACATGTTTGAAATCCGCCAATTTTAAGCAAGCATTGCTTGTCATGAAGTTGTTAATCACTCTCCTATAAAGAATAGAAACTCGCGCCAGTTGGAAAGATGGATGGTACTGAATAACTAAATATCTTAAAGGTCAACATCAAGGTCACTCGGAAATGACTTAGAATGAGCTGTATAGATAAAAGTAATCCATTCAAGTGGTATGTAACTTTATTTAAATATTTTTGGCATTAAACCTTCTTATCGGTGAAAATCCATTTTTGCCCCACAAGAGCATTCATTTGACGTTTGGAGTATTTCTGCCAAAATTCATGGCAATCGGATGTTGGATCGTTTTCGGAAGTTCATCCCAAATGATTTATACAAATATTAGTTCTGTTATCTTGTGCATTAGTTTTGTTCAGATGAAACGAGTTAATTTCTCGTGATTATGAATACTTAATTTTGAGTTGTCAAATATTAGATTGACATTGGCTACGTTTA
>NW_017256393.1:3589061-3597207 GCF_001594055.1 Mycetomoellerius zeteki
GGGGGGGGGGGAGGTGGGTGAAACTCGCTTCGCGTGAAAAGTCGGACGCCCCTAGGCAGGGAGTGAGGGAGGTAGAGTGAACCTCCCTTCGCATGGAAAGTTGTACGCCCCTAAACACGGAGGCAACATTACGAAACTTCATTCCAACGATACATAACTTTGTCTAAATATTTTTGGTATTAAATTTTCGTGTCGATGAAAATCCATCTAAGGGCATTCATTTGACATCATTTGAAATATTTCTATCAAATTTCATGGCAATCGGGCGTTGGACGTTTTCGGAAGTTCATCCATAATTTATATTATATAACACTAAAACTTGCAATGAAATGATGACATGAAGTCATGAAACCGAGCATTATTTTAGTTTCTCGATATTTACGTGAACTACAATTACTGCACCCATAAGCAAAAAAGTCAGTCAGCTGTTTGCTACATGTAAACATGTGCTGTGTTGTTGTGTACGGACTTACAGACGTGTTTCTTTCTTCGTGTGATTTTCAGTCGCCGAATAATGACCCCTTTTACATCGTTAACACTAGAACCGCCGATGACACCAATTTGACTCCGCTGATATTAAAAATTGCTGTAACTTTTATAAATTTCCGTATTGGTTAACAATTTTCCCTGACTTTGCATCATTTTAGAAATACAAAGAAAAATTAATTAATTCCACTCATGTTTACACAGTTTATTTTTAATTTTACTGTAAACCGCCAAAAGTCGCCAATATCCAATTCCGGCGGTTTTAGTGTTAAATCGATTAGTACGCGTATCAAGTTGATGCGGATTAAATATTTGATACGTCCTTATTTATACCGATCTGTCTCAGAACAGATCAGGTTAGGCGACATGATGTCTTCACTGCTTTTCAACATATAAAACCTTTAATTCTAACTTTAACCTGAACTTAAAAGCAATGGCGAATTTTAATATACGATCCAAAATAAATCAAGCGTTTACAGCACGCTGAGATTCTTTGATACCGTTTGATACGCGTATCAGTTGGTCTGATACTCGTGATTCAGAAGTATCAAACCAAAATAATCCGCTAGTGTTTATACCAAGCGTATCAAATGATTTTGTACGGATATGGCAAACTAGGCTAATCAATCGTTTGTGATTGTTAGTGATTAACTGATAAATTGATTAATAAGTTCCTCGTTTTATCAAGTAGGTGTAATCGAAATGTATCAATGTTGAAACGTGACACAATTTATACAATAAAAGAAGAATCTCCTCGTGGCATCGACGTATAGAATGGACCGATGGCAGTGGTGGGAGTAGAAACACGAGTAGAGTGAGAGACAAATAAATGGATGAACGTTCTTTCTCTGTTTACTAAAGCCTGATTGGTTGCTGTTGATCCAGCAGTACCCACCAAATTTTAAAGTGCACTTTAAAATGTTGAACCATAAGAAAATGCAAAAAAAATGAAATCGATTTTTAATTTTATAAAAAAAGAAATGTTAAAATGTTTGACAAGACGATTTTCGTAGAAGGCTGTGCTAAATATACGTGTAAATGTATTCTCGTTTGGATATATAAAATAGGCCCCCTGATTTAAAACACGTACGAGGGCAAATCAATAAGTACCCGTGTTAATAATGAAGACGCAAGATTTTCACAAAACTTTTTTTTATTTTTCAACGTCCCCTTTTAGGAGGATACACTTTTCCCAACGTTTCTGCCATTTTTTTAATCTTTCCCCTTCGAAAAATACGATTTGTCGAACTCTGCAAAATAGGCCTCTGTTTCGACAATGATCTCCTCATTCGACGTGAATCTTTTTCCACCGAGCCATTTTTTCAAGTTTGGAAACAAGAAGAAATCGCAGGGAGCCAAATCCGGAGAGTACGGTGGATGCGGCAGCAATTCGTACCGCAATTCGACCAATTTGACTGTGGTGACTGCGGAGGAGCGAGTCGGTGCATTGTCCTGATAGAACAACACTTTTTTTGTCGCCAAATGGGATCGTTTTTTCTTGAATTCAACATCGAATCGGTCCAATAAGTCAGCATAGTACTGCCCTGTGATAGTTTTGCTTTTCCCCATGTAGTCGATGAAGATTACGCCTTGCGCATTCCAAAAAACAGTGGCCATCACTTTTCCGGCCGATGGGACCGTCTTAGCACGTCCTTTTTCGGAGCACGTTCGCCGGGTGAAATCCATTGTTTTGACTGTACCTTGGTCTCCGGTGTGTAGTAATGAATCCATATTTCATCAACGGTTACTACTCGACGCAAAAACTCCTTCGGATTGCGCTTGAACAGCTTCAAACATTGCTTTGAAATTGATAGCCGCATTTGCTTGTTGTCCACCGTGAGCAATCGCGGCACTCATCGGGCCGACAGCTTTTTCATTCCTAAATTATCATGCAAATTATTTTTCATTCCCAAATTATCTGTCGAGCGGCCTGAGCGCTCCTCATCAAAAACAGACGAACAACCATGTTTGAATTCGTTGAACCAATATCTGACGGTTGTTATAGATGGTGAAGGGTTCCCATAGACGGCATCCAACTTCGTTTTTATTTCTTCGCACGTTTTTCCATCCAAAAATAAAAAGCGAATCATGGATCGATATTGTTCTTTTTCCATTGTATCGGAAAACATCAAACATTCACTACGAATTGCTGTCAAATCAAGACTATTGCATGAATCACTCTGAAATTTTGTATGGTGTCATTTGAAAGATGATAGTACACGATGGTAATGCCAACTTGCATCAGCAATGTCACCTGTCTTCAAACACGGGTACTTATTGATTTGCCCTCGTATATTCGGAAAAACGTTTCTAATAAACGGATATTCTAATTATACGTGTAAATGTTTACTTGTAGGTAAACGTTTCTCTGAAAGTGAATATAAACGGATAAACGTTTCACGTTTACGTTGCTTCGAAAAACGGAATAAAATCAGAACTCTAGTTTTAACCGTCGTTTGGACACTTAGGATAATACTAAATGCCGGCGATACTGTAACTTTTAATCCTTAAAACTCGAAAGGTTATTTAAAATAAAAAGGTATGAAAAAAAAATTTTATTATAGTTTTTTGGAAGGCTCTCGAGATTAGCTACAAGAATATGGAATGAAAAATAAGGAGTTATATTAAAAAAATTTAATATGACTTCTCTAACCTTGACAATGCCACCCGAGGTCAAATCAATGATACCATCTTATGTCCCCCTTGAAATCATATAACTTTTTTGTCTAAAACATTTTTCCTTAAAATGCTTTGTTTTCGAGATGAAAATTTGTAACGTTTTATCTTGAATACCAGGTATACTATGGATTTTCAATATTGGAAATAAATTTTGAAATACAATCTTAATAATGACATTAAAATAATGTTTAATCTAAATTCATATAAATGGGTACTAAAAATAAAGATATTAGATAAAGAATAAAAAAATTATTATTAATAAGTTTAATATACATATAAAAACTTGCTTCATATGTGGGCTTTTTCAAATATATTTAGAAATTGGAAAGACTAAGGATAATAGGAGTCAGGAGTAGAAGACGTCGCGCAAATAATACGCCCTAGTTAGTCGGTGTCGCTCGTACACAGTAATGAGTCTTTCTGGTGTGATTTTTTATTATTTTCCAACTTTCATTTTCTTGAAATTGATTAACGATTTAATGTTAGATTTTTCCATTTATAATCTCGGAAAAATACTAGCTAAATCTAAAAGTGACTCACTGTGTCTGATATTGACTGGCCAACATATCAAGAACTGATTTTTGAATTATTAATAGTAATGTTTGCGATATGGTTCTTTGTGACCACAGTGAGCGCCTTATTTTCGGGATAATTAATATAATCTTAAAAAAAATATAATCTTTTTTGATTAATTAGTGTTTTTCATATTCTCTATTTCGATATTCCCAATATTTTCTTTGTTTTTCTTTTTTCTTTTTCACTCTTATTTGAGTTTAATTCTGATATTTAAATTCTCGATGTAGGGGAGCTCACTATGACAAGATAACTTTTATTCACATTTTGTATATATTAATGTGTTTCTGAAGAAGACTCAAAAGTGAGCCGAAACATGTAAGCGCGTTTAGTAGAATAAAGAAGTTTTACACTTTATGGGTGTATTATTTGCGCCTGACTCCTATTGCCCTAGTCTTTCCAATTTTTTTTTATTTATAAGGAGTCTTTGTAGTTTAATTTGTTATACAAATATATTTAGTATTTGTTATTTAATATTTATTATATATAATATTGATTATCAAATAATATAATTTTAAAATCTAATAACTTATTACAAAATATTACAAAAAATAAAAAATAATGAATCATTTCGAGTAACGGTAATGGTAACGCGTTACTTTTTTTAAGGTAACGTTCCCAATTCTGTAATCTAGTATATTAAAGATTGATGTACTATACTTTATTATCAGATATATAATTATAAACCTTGTTTTCTTGCACTTTTAGGTGAAACAGCAAAAGGAGATTATCCTTTGGAATGTGTTCGCACAATGGCTAATATTTGTAAGGAAGCAGAAGCTGCGATTTGGCAGACTCAAATCTTCCATGATCTGTCGAGTAAAGCTCTGCCGCCTATAGATGCTACGCATGCAGTTGCCATTGCCTCTGTAGAAGCATCTGTCAAATGTTTGGCTAGTGCTATCATTGTTATTACAACGTCTGGTCGATCCGCACATCTAATTGCGAAATATAGACCTCGTTGTCCTATTATTGCAGTTACCAGATTTCATCAAGTTGCTCGACAAGCGCATTTATACCGTGGAATATTACCCTTGTACTATGAAGGTAATATCAATAAATATTATTTAATGTTCATTTTACAGTATTCTATAGAAAAAAATAAAATTTATGTATCATAATATATATAATACTAACTTACAGAATATGTAACGTGTTACTTGTAATATCGTTAGCGTTACAAGTTACTTTTTTTGGTAACGGTAACGAATTGACTGATACTGACGTTACGTTTTTTGGTAACGGTAATTAATTTTACGGTTATTTTTATCGTTAGTTTTTATATTTTATCGTTACTTTATATATTTTGAACCTATTTACGATATAATTTTTTATATATTCAATCTTCAATCTTTGACCGATGTTCATAATTCGTTCTTATTTTAAGACAATTTTAAGTAATGTCTTAAAATGTAATACGGCTCTGTGATTAATTTATAACGTCTTAAGGTAGAGTCCTACGTTCGTGTCTTAGTATGGTTCCCCATGACTTTGGTGAAGCTTTGCGCGCCGTAGGACTCTACCTTGGGATGGTTCGTTATCGCTCGCGATTCGTGGCTCGTCATTTTCGAAGATTGACAGTAAGTTTTGTGAGCCAAAGGAGTCTTTACGAGTAGATGAGTCAACAAGGCATCTTATGCTGTTGGGCTCATCAATGATCATGTTCAGCAGAATGCTTATTTTGCAAAAGTTGGAAGTTTTCTTTGCTGATATAGGACTATAAAAGATCTAAAAGTAATAATTCAATCAGCGAGAAATAAACATACAACAGTAGTAAAACAAATATTTTGCTGAATGTGATCGATGTTTGCAAAAAGTCATTTCATATAATTTTTTTCATATAATTATATAAACTTAACGATTTTTTCGTCATCCTACTCCATATTATAACTTGAATGATAAAAAAAATCACTTAATAAGTGTCTTGACTAGCAATAATAAACAAGCACTCACATATTTGTGCAAGCATAGAGAAATTGGATAGTGCAACAACGTGCAACAGTTAATTATTTCGTTCAATCGAGGCGCGAGCCCCAGCGAGCTCTTTGACTCGCGCAACTTATCGACAGTTTGGCGAATCGACGAGCCACGAATCGCGAATCTGGCTTAGCGCGTCGTAAGACCGCGATTTTAGCCTTTTTTTACATCAATTTTGGGGCTAATCCTGTGACGAGTCTGAGCGAGCTAAGACGGATCACAAGTCATGCCGAACCACTCTACCTTTAATAATGCCATAATAACCAATCATAGAGCTGTATTAAAGATATAAGAACAAACTTTATGAATAATCAATCTTTATAAATTTTATTATGAAATGACGGAAGTGATGCCATGTACTATAAAATTTATTGTGAAAAATATTACTTTTTAATCGGATTGTTTTAAGAAAGTTTAATCTACACGTAGTTTTGAAAACTTCATATGTATATGTATAAATTCACTCTGAGTACGAACGTATGAATTACGAACATGAACGCGATTGTCCGAATGTTCATGTTTGCTGTTCGTTCGCTAGGTGTATACGCGCGGCTTTAGTAAAGCAGCGCAGTGTTAGCTGGAAGAACTGCAACGTTATAATCGCGTCATAGAGTTTATTTAACATTAATAATATTTATGATAAATAGTATTTTCTCTACGTTTTCTTCTAGTTTTTCGTATAATAGTATTTTCTCTAGGTTTTTATTTATAATACCTTCTTTTTATGTATGCGTTATATATAGTTTCGAAGTAACTTTGGCAAACCTGACAATCATGATGAACAAATATCTAGATGAGATGTGTTTAATCGGCGGAAATTAATTTCAAGCGGGAAGGCATCAATGACGCCTAGTATATATATCAGGGCTCGGCAAGATTTGCACTTTTCGGCTGATTTTCGAGAGGTTTCGCCTCCCGCTACTCCTCTCACCGCTCGTCCCGCGCGCAGTCCAAATGCCGCTCAACATTTAGGAGCGTATGACACTCGTAGACATGAGGTCCACCCGCTTTGGGCGCTCACGCTGTAAACTTCATTCTATTTTTTTTTTTTCGTTCATTACATAATTAAGATAGAATGAAGCAACGCGTAAAATTGAGCGCTTAGGCGTTGCTTCATTCTATCTTAATTATGTAATGAACGAAAAAAAAAATAGAATGAAGTTTACAGCGTGAACGCCCAAAGCGGGTGGACCTCATGTCTACGAGTGTCATACGCTCCTAAATGTTGAGCGGCATTTGGACTGCGCGCGGTACGAGCGGTGAGAGGAGTAGCGGGAGGCGAAACCTCTCGAAAATCGGCCGAAAAGTGCAAATCTTGCCGAGTCCTGGTATATACCGTATACCGTGTTTCAGACCATCCTTTTATCTTCGCAGGATAAAGTCCAATCGTAAAAGTGTTCAGACAAAAGTTGTAGGATTTAAAAAGATCTATTTACTGATATTATCAGTTTGATCTCCAGAATCTAATAGCCGATGTCGAGAGCTTTCCAAAACACTATAATAAAGTTACTTTTTATTGAGTACTTTTCGAGTTATAAGGCTTGAAAGTTAGGCCCTGCGCACAATGGAGGAAATATTAGGAACAGGAATAGATATTAAGATTTCAACCTATCAGAAACCGTGTATTCCGGTGTAACTGGTATCTGATAGGTTAAAATCTTAATATCTATTCCTGTTCCTAATATTTCCTCTATTGTGCGCAGGGCCTTACAGTACCGTCGGCATTAGCATTACGCAAGGTGTCTAATCGAAGATTAAAAGGGTGATATGGATGATCTGAAACATCCGATATACAAGATGTCCCGCAATTTTTGGTAAAGCGCTTTTGTGTAGGTAGAGCAGACTAAACTGAGTCGAAAAATCCTCTACCATTTTGCAATTTTCGTAATAGTTAACGAGATGTTAATTTATGAAAATCGTCAAATTCACCCAGCGTACCGCCAAATGCAAGCGGGCGGCGAAATAAGACCGCTTAGTGATAGTGAATTCGATCACTCGCTACACTGCATCAGTGCATATTAAAAGTTGCTTTACATAAAATATCTCAATGTAGTGATACAATATAATTAATTTTAACAATGAAATGATACATATATATTTTGTTAAATAACGTGACAATATCATTAGTAGATAGTTAATCGTTTAAAATATTTATATACTTTTACATTTAACTTTGTTAAATTCATGTAAAGCAGCTTTTAGTATGCACTGATCTAGTGTAGTGCAAGTGACTGAATTCGCTATGAGATGTTCATTTGCCGTCGCTAGGCATGTTAATACCAATGTCACTTGTAAACAACGTGCCTAGCGATGAAGAACGTACATCTCTCTGGGTGGTTTTATTTCGCCGCGCGCTTGCATTTGGTGGTAGATCGGGCGAATTCGGCCCAACTTTTATTAATATATATATATCTATATATATATATATATA
>NW_017256393.1:3599743-3617908 GCF_001594055.1 Mycetomoellerius zeteki
TATATATATATATATATACATATATATATACATAGGTGTATAGTATACTCTTTGTTATACAGAAGCACCATTGGTCGATTGGGTGAAGGATGTGGATGTGCGTGTACAATACGGATTAAATTTTGGCAAAAGTCGTGGTTTTATCAAAATTGGTGATTCTGTAATAGTTGTGACAGGATGGCGGCAAGGCTCGGGCTTTACGAATACACTTCGTGTGGTGTATGTAGAACATGAATTTATTAGAGAAAATCCTGCATGTACAATTTATAGCGATACCGATTCCTACGAAAATCTCTTGAATGTTGCATAATATTTTATTTATTCTTACATATATCTCTTGATTTGTTTAAAGACTCTTGAATAGTTGCTGTGACTATATATATTGGATCGTGACGTCATAAGCGAGAAATGATACGTAGAAGTTTCTAGCGCTCCATTTGTAAGTAAATCTAGATCTACAATAAGTGTTTTAAGCCTTAAACCATAAGAAATTGACCAATTACAGTCGAATGCGAGGAGAATAATTGATTATGATTCGTCCATTTCTTATGATTCAAGACTTAAGGGGATATTGGAGTGGCCAAATTATCAGGATTTTACAGATTGATATAAATCTCCGAATTTACTGAACGAAATCAAAATTCCTTTTACAGGATTAAAGTAGACGCAAAATTTGGGAGTGCTGTAATAGACTTCATACTAAAATCGAAAAAAAAGTTAAAAACTTACATTTTTTTCAACTCGTAGAACTGTTACCTGACGTAGATGTTTCCTTAATATAAAAGTTTTTATAGCTCGTATGGACCAAACATAGTACAGAATTCAGCGCATTACGTGCACAAATAATACTGAGTTTATGAAACTAAAATTAAAAGCTTCAAAAGAAAGATTTATATTGATCTGTAAATGACGTGTATACGAACGCTGAGCGAAGACTCGGAATGATAAAGCAATAATTGTGTCTAGCAGTAGGTGTTTGATCTTCCAAGAGATGGCATTGCAATATGTTAGATAAGGATAGATAAATGCGTTTGAGCGAGACACAACAATATATAATAAGTATAAGAAATTAATGAAAAATATCTCTATTATATATATATATATATATATATATCGAATTTGGAATTTAAAAAAGTCTGTATTATCGATCAAATTCGGCCGTCGATCCAGCATCCCCTTAAAAATTTATTGTAGATCCGGGAGATTTTACTAAAAAGAATTTGAGTAAAATAAAATAATGAGATCGCTTTAAAAATTTTATAAAAATAGAAGAAAGCTATCTTTCTCTCCTGATAGTCGAAACATATTTTCGTAAATGGCACGAGAAGTGCGTTTATTTGCATATGCGTAATCTATTTTCACTGTACGTTTCACTTTATGTCAATTTACGACTATTTACTGATTGTCAAGAACAGGTAAGGATAGTTTTATTCCATTTTTACAAAAATGATCTGATTGTTTTACTGAAACATTCTCTTTATTCACATGTCATGCAAGAAACTTCATTGTTATTTTTTACGATATCATCCAATATGGCTACAGCGACTACTTAGGAGCTTTAACAGTAATTATATTTATGAAATATTATTGTTGATTTGCATATTTAATATAAGTCAAATAAATAACTTAAAATGTATTAATAAATTATTACAATATGTTTTATACATTACAATATGCTTTTGTATTGTACGTAATAGAAAAATACATTTTTTATGTAGTAGATATAGGTATATTGATACGTAATAGTATATTTGCTTTAAATACTTGTCATTTTTATAAATATTGAGATAATTCTGATATTGTTTGTGTTTCAGCATATTGCATTTTTAAGTATATAATTTTTAAAATTAATTCAAGTATAGTTATCCATTTACTATATTATTATTACTGTGGTCATGTTTTTAGCAATAATACATTTGATTATTTATATTAATTGATCCTTTTTTATTTTTAGGACTGTTGACTAAACTACACATTATACTGAAAAGTTCTAGGAAGTAATAGTCTTCGTGGATGTAATACAATAGATGTAATACAAAAAATTATTGAGTAATACTTGAACATGTACGTAATTGTATGATTCTTTTACGAATTCTATTAAATACAGTTATATGACAATAATTGTAATAGTAAAGTATTTTATTATTGGAATACATAAATTCAATGTAGAAACGAAAGTTTAATAGTTCGGAGAGAAAAAAGGGTGACTTTATTATAAATTTTTTCAAAAGTGATCTTTTTAAGGTCCTTAAGATCAATTTGATTTTTTTAAATGGGAATAGATAATTTTTATTTAAACATTCGAAGAGCATATTTTATGTAAAAATTTTGTAAGATGTGTGATTTTTAAATTTCATGGTTTAGAAAATATATAACAAGTATTATTCCCAGAAAACACTTGTGCTGTTTGGGGTTCAAATAAAGATTCACTGTTTGAAGATACTGGCACCTATTTATTTGCCAGATACAATACTATTAGATATACTATTAGAAATACTATTAGAGTGAGAATAGAGTCCCGCTCACGGTGGAAGAAGACAAGTGAAACAACTTGAGGGATGTACGCAGTAGGATCAAAAGATTGGCTAGCTGATTGCTCTGAATTGCCGTTATGCGAATTGTCTCATCTGTCTTCTTCTACCATGGTCCCGCTATTGTCAGGTAGAGTCCTAGATTATATAAGAGAAACGCGACCGATTTATGTCAATATCGCAAAAATACTAGCAAGAGTATTAAACATGGCTGACATGATATGAAAAGTTCCTTTAATAAGACTTTAAAGTATATTATACAAGATAAGACGAAATATATAAAGAAAATTATGCTTAAATGAATTCTTTTCATCAGTTCTTTAGAGAGAATATATATGTATTTAGGTCAATTGTGTAAATGTTTGCAATCAAATCTTTTAGGATGATGTAAAACTCTTGTCACCATTATATCATCGCTTAATTGTGTCACTATAACCTCCTTAATATGTATAGCTGTTAACAAAATGCACGATAAATTTTATTATCGATAAAATTATTCTTGAAACTGAAGAAAGTATGATTATTACCACTACTCACTCAGATAGCAAGTTGTCTGCAGATTGCTACCAATTTGTTTGAAATTGCTTTGCTTAAGTTGCCTTCAATTCTTATTTATATAATAAGAAAGCGGCTTCCGATTTTGCCTATTAGATTGCCGACTTTTATTACCATTAACTCTTATGAGCAACTTAATGGCAACAATTGCCCTCTTATATAAATCGATCGTATAAGTTGTTAGAAATCACAAGGCAACATGACGGAAACAGTTTCCGCCTAAAATCTTACTCCCATAAATTGCCAGTAATCTGACGACATTTTAACTGAACGAGCATTGTCGAGCTCTCCGAATGTGAACGAAATGTGATCGAATTCCTCGGTAAACGTAACAAGCGTGATAAAAAAAGTATGCTTTCATTTTATTGTTACAGCGGTTGGGTTCACTTCAAAAAGTTATTTCATTAGAACACAATTGAAAAATCTTTTAATGCTGCGTCTTTTATTCTATTCTGTCTTTTTTTAAAAAATCGAGAAATTTAACTTAATTAGGGTGACCAGATGCAATGTACATACGTGAAGTAGAACATCCATCATAGAAAAGTAGTATAAAAGTAGTATACTACCATTTTTTTCACAAAGACCGACGAACACTAAAAAAAAACGGAAAACTAAGAATAAAATAGAAGCAGATATTGTGGATCTGAGACCTGTATTATTTTGTATTCCTTTTAAACCTCTTTTAAATTCATTTAGACAGTACGAACAACAAAATTTTATGTAAAAAATTTCTGAACTTAAAATGAGATAGATATATATTTTGTAGTGATCGCTACATACGGGAAAGATTTCTAATAATGTACGATATATATATATATATATAACTTCAACTTTAATCAAAAATAATACGATGTAACAGTGTAGGGATGTAATGCGTGGTCTACAATGGGCAGTAGCAGTAGTGGATTAAGAAGTTGGCGTAGAAATCAACCAATCATAATCGAATGTGAGGAGAACAATCAACCATGATTGATCGATTTCTACGCCTACTTCTTAATCCACTACTGCTACTGCCCATTGTAGATCACGCATTACATTCCTAGCTACAAGTGAATGATCGATCAATATAGAATTAACATCGATTTGACATCGAGCGACGTTGAATCAACATCGATTTAACGTTCATCGACTAACCACATTAATGGCTTAGCTGGGTGCGTTCCAAAACTCGACTCTATCAACTCCGAGTATCTTTTATCCTTGTTCTTCACCGAATGTTGAACAAGGATAAAAGATACTCGGAGTTGATAGAGTCGAGTTTTGGAACGCACCCCAGGAAGGGCCAAAACCAACTTACTCCCGATATGGTTACAGTTTCTACTGCTACTGTTCATTGTAGACGGCGTATTACATATATGATTCAAGCCCACTCCATTCGAAAACGCTATTAGTCTATGACCGGTATTCATAGTCAGATCTTATATTCAAGATCGTCTTAAGTTCAGCCTTGAGGTGTCACGAACCAATCAGAGGGCCGCATTAGCGTCTTAAGACGTTACTTAAGACGGTCTTGAAATAAGAATCGACTATGAATACCGGCCTATGAGTACCTTTTCATGCTGAAGCTCGACGCTCATTTTCGGCGTCAATATAAAGGCTATCACGTACATACAAAAATTTTAGTCGGAATCGTAAGGTCGCAAACAAATCGACCAATCACAATCAAAATTAAGATCTCGCACTTTTAAACGCTCGACTGTGATTGGCCGATTTGCCTACGGCCTTACAATTACGACTAAAATTTTTGTACGTGTGATGGCCTTAATGGTTCCTGCACACTGGACGAGGAAACGCTTGCCGCGCAGCAAAATGTGACGCGATAGCCAATAAGCTTACAGCTCCTAACATGTTCATTGGTTACCGCATCGCATTTTGCCGCGCGGTAAGCATTTCCTCGTCCAGTGTGCAGGAGCCATAAGTCACATGATAGAAATTGATAAATATTAGGGGCTCCGCACAATAAAAGGAACAGAGAACAGAGAATAAGAATTTCAATCTATCAGAAATTATGTATTGTGGAATACACAGTTTCTGATAGGTTGAAATTCGTATTCTCCGTTCTCTGTTCCTTATTCCTTTTATTGTGCGGAGCCCCTCAAGCGTCAATTTTGATCACGTGATCTATTTTGACGCTGAAAAGGAGCGTCGAGTGTCATCATGAAAAGGCACCTTATCACGTGACTTATATTGACGCCGATAATGAGCGTTGAGCGTCCGCATGAAAAGGTACCTTTATAGATCTAGTGACTTTAGTTACAGATTTTAGGCCGTCATGTCCTCTCTCAGGTTTCTCTCTGATAGAAGTTTGTGGTTCTTCCCTTAATGGCCTTAATTCGTTTTAATAAGATAATGGAGAATGAAGGCACAGTTATGACTACCGAACAAATAACGGGAAGATGTCTATCTATGTGTCCGGAAAAAGAGCGACTGACGTAAGTTTTTTTCGCAATGTAGAAAATTCGTAAACCAAAACTTCGAAATATGTACGTACATATATACAATGAATCTTGCTTCAAATTTCTCATGAATGTCAACATAAACATTTACACGGCACGCTTAATGACTGGACAATTTCATAACTACGGATGTTATTAAACTCGAGATTTGTTCGCGTTATATGCTCCAACATGTTCCAATATACTCCTGCCATAATTCTTAGTCACTCCAATGGACTTGATAGAGTGGCTATGTTTACACCGTACGTTTAGTCCGCGGCCTATACCCCAAATTCGACCTAATTTAGGTCACATTATTTAGGCCGCACGCTGTAAACACTACTATACCTGATTCGACCTGTTGTAGATCAGGCCGGATTTTTTTAGCGCCTAAAATAGGTCGTCTATTTTCTCGGTGTAAACGCACGACTAACCCGACCTAAAAGCTTCGTAGCCTATTTGCTCGGTAGGACACTGCCGTTTTGTTGAATAGTTAGGTTAAACCGGTTTGTTATTTACTTCTAGACTGTGAAAAGACTAATTGATTTGTGTAAAGAACATAAATATTAAAAAAAAAGATGGAAAAAAGTTCATACAGCGATTCAAGTTCGTAAGTACCAATGCCTTTGTTAATCAAAATAATATAAATAATGGTAATTATTTAGAATACGGGCTTCATCTCCGATTTTGAAGAAATTGGGCTCATTCGACGCGTTTTCACTTAAAATGAAAGAATCTGGCAAAAATGCGGCGGTCGGCCTCGCGAACCGAGATTTTAAGCATTAAAATTCGAGATTTTAGAGGTTAAGATATCTGTCATCCCGACTGAATATAGCGCTATGTATACCTTCTGGCGAGTACAATGCTGTATATGGAAATAATCTCTACAAAATACGATAGATGGCTCTAATTCGGATCACCGTGGACTAAATGTGACCCAATCAATTTTTAAGTCCCTTTCGGTGTAAACGGTTGGTGACTAGACCTACTTTGGGTCACGATATAGGTCAGGTCGCTATCAGTCGTACGGTGTAAACATAAGTATGACTGCGGTCCACTTGACGCTACAAATGCTTCGAAGCGTTTGAGCGACCAATCAGAACAAAGAATTTTACGAATTGACTAATCAAAGAATGTTTTGAAGCGTTTTTAGCGTCAAGTGGACTGCAGCCTAAGTAGGAGCTATGGTAGGATCATGTTGGAGCGATGCGAACAAACGTCAGGTTTAATAACATCCGTAGTTATAAAATTGTCCAGTCATAGCAGTTCCTCGGACGAATGGACCGAGTGTGATTGACCACTTTTATAACTATGAATGTTATTAAACCCGATTAAGGATGCTGTGTAAATATACTCTGCTTTCCATTTGATGACAAATCGACACAAGCATCGTTCTATTCTTCTTGATATTCAGAGAGTGACTAAGATAGGACGACACTTATGTCGACTGTGTCTCCTAAAAGGAAAGCAGCCATAGTATAGCCATAGTATATTATTTTTCTACTGTTTTACATTTAAAAACAGGATACATGTATTACTAGCTATAATTATAAAAAAAAATTGTATGTCTTGTATTTTTATATGTAACATGTAAATAAGAATTTAATGTATAATTTTTCAAATCTTGAATTATTTACTTCAGGAGAGAGCGAGAAGGTTTGTTGCACAGATATGAAATTGATGAGGGAACGAAACACACAAAAAGACCCAAGGCTGATCCAGTAAAAATTGTAAAATGCTTCAGTCGCTCTGCTGCTGGACAAGTTATGACGGATCCAAATTTGTTACGTCCCCCACATGTATTATTATCCACTGTTCAATACTTGTTCACCAAGTAATTTTGTCTATCTATTTAAGTATGATTCATTTGTAAGTAGAGATGAAAATGACCAAATTTTACAATAATTTACTCGGTAATTTACCGTAAATTAGTCAGTAATTTATGGAGGCTGGTAAAATGGTAATAAATTTAAAAAAATTATAAAAAAAAGTAATTTGAAATAAGAGTACATTTAGTAATTAAGTTAAAAAGTTTAAAAACACTTTATTTAATTTAAATTTTTATTTTGATACTACATATTGATATAATAATTAAGAAACTATGTAGGTACGTAGTTACTAGAGAAACTTCAAATAAATTATTAAAATTTTTAAAACAAAAAGTGACAGGTACAATACAACAATAGTCTTAAACTATATTTTTCATACCTTATAAACTTATAAAATTAAATGATAGAAATAGAAGAAAAAAATATCATGTAACTTTTCAAATTACGTGATTTTAAAAAATCACGTACTGATTTGGAACAATCCACTGCGTGATTTACATGTTTTAATTACATGATTTCGTTATGTAACTTTGTGACGTAATTTTTTTCAATAGAGTACATTTAGATTTAGTCAATAACCCTGTTATTCTATCAGCGATAGATAGATCCTATTAGGAATATTGAATGATTGTATAATTTTATACAATACATAAGTATGAAAATACAGTCTATTTGCGCATAAAACTATAAGAAGCAACAAATTTTATCAAAATTACCAATAAATTACCATTTTACCGTAATTTTACCGCAAGTAATTGTAAAATTGAATTTGACAGTAATTTTGCATCTCTATTTGTAAAAATACATAAACTACTACTGTTAAGCATTACTGCTATCAGAATATCTATTTAATAAAACATTATTTATAATTTATCGTAAGATTTATATGCATAATATTTAAAATATATACCATTTCAGGATAATTACACGAACGGATTTAGATTGGGTATTGATATACAACTTTGTATTTGATAGGTTGAGGTCAGTACGACAAGATGCTGTAATACAAAGAGTCGATATTGTTACAAGTATTTTCCTTCTTGAACCAATTGTCAGATTTCACATATATGCCGCACAGAGGTACAAGTTAATCAAATGCTCTTTAAAAAGTTGAAAAATTACTAAGAAATAGGTTCTTTTTTTAGGCTGTGTGAAAGAGACATTTCAGAATTCGATGCAAAAATAAATAGTGTACATCTGTTTGAATGTATCAAGCAGTTACTTGTATTATATGATCAACAAAATGAAAATGTAACAGATAATACAGCAATACATAAAGATCTCGAAAAATTAGCATTAAATAATAGCCGATCAGAGATGGAAGCTATATATATTCTTCTCCATATTGGAGATTGGGAGGCTTTAAAAAGAGCTCTTACGCTTTCGTCTGATTTAAAGTAAGTTCTTATTATTGTAATAAAATTAAAGCTATTATTAATATTGTGCAATCAACGATGTGGACGTAATAGGTATCTGAGTATCTTGGGTCAAGAGCAGGATACATGTATACATTGTACATGCACGCACTTACGTGAAATTAAGGAAAGTTAAAATTTGAAATTCACTTAATTTCATTTTGATAAAATTTCCTACAATAATTTGTTTCTGAGTTATACTGAATTTATAAGAAAAAGTTGTCTTTTTCCGTTTTGTAACACTTTTTTTAAAACGCTATAACTTAGTCAAAAAAAAAAAAAATCGTAGAAAAATGTTCAAAAAAGAGATTTGTTTGGAAATCAATGAGTTTAAAGACTCATACACTTTTGTGCCTGGCAGCCAATTCCCCTGAGCCACGCAATAATTTGAATAAGATTTTGTTTTCCTATCTGTCTTTAACGTCCGCCTCTTTGTAATATTATACATTTTATGTAATTCAAATTTAATCGCACGATTATCAAGGGGAATGTTCAAGCTTTAATTTGAGATGTGGTTCATTTCGATACGATGATTTTTCGCTGAGTTATTGCGCTATTTAAAAATATTTTTAATAAATCTCAGCGAAAAATCATCGTATCGAAATGAACCACATCTCAAATTAAAGCTTGAACATTCCCCTTGATAAATGTTTGGTCATCCGTCAAACTATAGATAGGGGAGAGTGATCTAAATCGGACCGTGTTCCAAATAGGACCTTTTTAATTTAAATGAATACGGTTAAGCAGATTTGCGTATTATTTATAATGTAAAGTCCTTATAAGACACTGAACATGTAATAGCAATTTGACAGTTCTCTGTTATAACATTCACAGAATAGACGCAAATATATATTTTTAGCTATATATCGTGCGAAAACTTTTTTAAAAAAGAAAATCCTTGTAAATCATTATTTAAAAGATGTTAAAAATTTGAAAGGTAATTGATTTAAGATAATTAAACAGTGTAGAATTCCAAAATATCAAGCATTTTGTAATTATTTTTGCGATTTATTGTAAATTTTGTTCCAAAGTTCGAAAAGACCCGGTGTCCAAATCGGACAGTAGATAACTTATAGGCCTGGTTATAGTACTGGTGATCGGCCAGATTTGATTCAAGGAATTAAATCAGTAAAATATCATGAGTCATTAGACTCGGATTAATGGAGTTTTATTGATTTCAGTTCTTATAATATAAACTGTCAGTAATTTTTTTTCTGAATAAAATTTTTATCTTTGTTAAATTGCTCATTTTTACTTAATACTAACAAAAATACATTAAAATATTTTAAAATTCTATCTAAAAGGCTATAGAAGTGTTCGATTTGAACTGTTGGTTCCAAATCGGACCAGAAAAAGCGTTTCTACATTTTCTATTATAGTTCAACACAGGTGAGAGATACGTCAAAATGATCTAAAGCAAAATTGAAGGGAATTAAATGATCTTTCCAACGGCACCTTTTACGATCGGACTTTATTTATGCCTTATAGGCTACGTTTACACCGTGCATTTAGACCGCGACCTATACAATAGGTGTCCTTGTTTATCTTGTAAGTTAAACAAAAACACCTATCGTATAGGTCGCGGACTAAATGCACGGTGTAAACGTAGTCATAGAGAGCAAAAACTGCAAATAGGTCCGATTTAAACCACTCTCTTCTACATGTATGTATTTGTATATGTACATATATATACACATATATGTATATATATATGTACAGGGTGTCCCATTTTAACTTTTGCATCAAAATATCTCGTAAAATATAAAAGATATGAGAAAATGTTTCAGACAAAAGTTGTATGACTTCGAGAAGCACATGAGATGATACCATTGGATTGACTTTGAGTGGCATTGTCAAGGTCAGGACAAGATTACTTTGAATTTTAAAATGAAATATTTTATTTTTCATTACATATTCTCGTAGCTTACCTCGAGAGCTTTTCAAAACACTATTATAAAGTATTTTTTTATAAGACTTGAAAGTTACAGTACCACTAACATTAGTATTACCCAAGGTATCCAACTGATGGCTAAAACCTCTTGAATATTGTTAAGAATTATGACCTGGATAACATTTGTTAAGATCAAGGCCATAGGAGGTTGTTCCTCTTATTTTCATTTTTGCACTAAAAATTTATTTTTACGTAAAAATGAAAATAAGAACAATCTGTAATGACCTTGAGCTGGATAAATGTTGTCCAGATTATAATCGTATACAAAAGGTTTAGCCGATTACAACATTCAAGAGGTTTTAGCCGTCAATCGGACACCTTAAGTACTGTTAACTTAGGCGGTACTGTAACTTTCAAGCCTTATAAATCGAAAAATATTTAATGAAAAAATACTTTATAAAAAACAGTGTTTTGAGCTCTCGAGGTAAGCTACGAAAATATGTAATGAAAAATAGAGGATTCCATTTCAAAAAATTCAAAGTGATCTTACCCTGACCTTGACAGTGCCATCCAAGGTCAAACTAATGGTATCGTCTTATGTCTTCCTCTAAGTCATACAACTTTTATCAGAAACATTTTCCCGTATCTTTTATACTTTACGAGATGCATGCGTGCGTGCAAGCATTACAAGCATTAAAAATATCTAACATTAAATTTTTTACATATTTATTTTTTGTTATATGTGCAGAAAGTCGCCTGCCATTCAGTTAGCCACAAAGATATCATTTGCTTGGTATTTGAGAAATTATGTTTGTGTTCGTCATTTGGTCGACCAATTATCCCCGATATTAGCTTGTGCATTCTTTTGTAATTTGCAGAGCTTCAGAAGGTATTTACTTATTTTTGTTATTGTGCGTATGTAAAAAATGTTCAATAATTATAAAAAGCTGTGCTGAATAATTATTTAAATAAGAAATATATTATATTCCAGAAATGTTCTGCAAATCATGAGTTCTGGCTACAATAGCAGAGTATTGACGTTTCCAGGACTGAAATTGCAAAAACTTTTATTTTATAAAGATATAAGTAAAATCCAGGCCGATTGCAAATTATTTGGTTTGACATTTACCAATGAAAATGTTTTATTTAAAAAGTCACAGTTCAACGAACAAATCTTACTGGTTAGTGCAAAATTCAGATGTTAATTATTCTATACTAAAAGACATTTTTATTTTATCGGATATTTTTTACTTTTTATGTTGTAGGCCAATCCTGAAATGTATTACACTTCCACCACGTTACATAAATTCATGCCAAAAATTTTTTTGGAATGTACTTCTAACAATGAATGTTGAATTAATGTTTATATAAAATATGTTTTCTATATACAATTACGGATTTATTCAAATTAATGAAATTTAAACTTTAAAGATATCAAATATATTATATATTTGGTAGATATGTACTAACATTTTCTTTAAATTGTAATATTTTTCTCATTCACAAATTTATTCATTATTAAGGGGAAATCTCGTCTAGGAGGTCGAAAAATACATGATTTTTAGGAATTTTTTTTTCAGTTATAAAAATTACCAATTTAAAGGTTTAGGGGTTGTTTTATTTATCATTTAAAATATTAAAAGCAATTTTTATATCATAAAATATTAATTTTTTCTTTAAAAAATGGAGCGATGTTTGTGACACCTCGCCGCTGACAACTGTTGACTGTGTACAAGATAGCGATCGTTTTATTGTTTGAAACCCAAAAACCAAAGTTTTTCTTCAATTTTATGTAATTACCTTCTGGATGAGCTACAAAAATTTTGAGAAAAGTTAAATTACACTAATGTTTTGCAATAAAAATGTTCATAGGTATCTTTTTTCGTATAAAAAAATGGAATAATTCCGTTAATATGCATCATATCAAATAGTCGTGTGAAGTATTCGATACTTGACATTTTTCTACGAATTTAAGAAAAAAGTTACCCTTAGATTATTAGGAGCCGAGATAACAATTTTTTTTCAAAAAATCACTGTGGCTCTAATTTTTAAGATTAAGAGTTCCGTCTAGCACCAATTTGTCAAGGAAGAATTGAATTTGCTGTTAAAAAATTCTCGAATCTTGTGCTGCCGAAAAAGTTTGTTTAAAATTTTATTCCGCGCGCGCGCGTGTGTATGTGTATGTGTGTGTGCACGCGCGTGTGCGTGTGTGTACGCGCACATGCGGTGTATACACACACACACACACACACACACACACACACACACACACACACACACACACACACACACACACACACATGTATGTATATGTACATATACACATCAATTTCATACAGATAGCTAAGTTTTATTAAGAAAAATGTTTTACTTTTTTCTAAAGCTGGAAATACAATAGGCACAGGCAATAGAAACAGAAAATAGGGAATAAGTTTAATATTATACCCCAGAGCTCTGGTCAGACGGCTCGTTATTCCCTGTTTCCTATTGCCTATTATGTTTCCAGCTTGATATGATATAAATAATATCTATTGTGAATCACTAGAAGAGCTACTCGAAGAGTCTGTAGACATAACTTCAACGTCTTCTGTTTCTTGTTTATGCGTATTCACAGCCACGCTGCCCTGTCCACCAACCGACATGTGAATCTCTCCCGATGGATGCCAGGCAAATTGGTTTGATTGCGAAACAGGTGGTTCTGAAACAACAAAAACCTCTTAAAAACCTGTTCATTCTTATAAAAAAAAGTCCGACCGAAATTTCGATTTCGATCAGTTTCGGTAAAAAATCAGGGCTTCGGTTTAATTTCGGTTTCGGCCGAAATTAAAAGAAAATTTCGGTGAGTAAATCGAAACTGTACAAGTTGCAACGCGCCAGTGAGCGTTCAAAAAACTGTTCTGATTTTAATTATTGACTCGTTGATTAAGCTTAAGACAATTTGAATACATACTTTGATGTGATCCTAATAATAACTGTGATTTGATTTCCTTAAAAGTTGAGGATGCAATATTATTATATCATTATAGTTAGATATTTTAATAAAATCTTGTTTTTTAAAGAGTACATAAATTTGTCATGATCTATTTCTGAAAATCATATGATCTCTATAAAATTCAAAAATGTCGATTTCGACTCCAGTCGAAAAAATGTAACTCCGTTAGCTTCTCTCTCTCCCCCCTCCCTCTCTCTCTCCTAGTAAGACTTATAACGTATTCGATTTACTGACTCGACCCGACTCCGAATCAATAATCTGTTCTTTTTAGCTGCATTTCTTACACAGTTTAGCACTTCTTTTGCAGAACTTCTAAACAGAACAGATCATTGACTCGGAGTCGGGTCGAGTCAATAAATCGAAAACGCTATAAGTTTTGTTTTCGGTCGAAATTGAATAACAACCGAATATTCGTTTTCGGTTTCGGCTTCTTTTAATTTAATTTTTTTTTTAAGTTAATCCTCGGACACATTGCAAGAGGATAATGAGTATATAATTTAGTAATTTTTTTTATATTATATAATCGTTATTTGTGAATAAAAATAACCAGATTCTTTAATAAATATGCCGTGAGAAAGGAAAAATACGAAAAATTGTGTAAAATGGTCAAACTTTTTCTTTTTTTTTATTGTTCGTTCGGATCATATTTAACTTTAACTTTTCAATTACTTTTTTTATTAACTTAACTTTTAATTCAATTAATTTCATTATGGATTAACTTGTATATTTTAATTGAGATAAATTTTCAAGACTGTTAAAAAAAAATTTTAACTTAACTTATTTAAAAAAAAAGTTAACTTACCCAATCCTGGCATTTTCTTATTTTTACCAACATGAGAAAATACGTATTAAAAAATTCTAAAAAAATTCTCAGAACTTTATAAGAAAATAAACAATTTTTGTCTCTTGCAGTTTTTCTGTAAAGTTGATAGTATTTGAGTAAAAAATTTTTGAAGACCAATTTTTGGCAATTTTTAATAATTAATATCTTGTTTACTATTGCAAAAATTGTAAAATAGTAGAGGACTTTTCTTCTCAGTTTAATCTATTCTTCCCCTGTGTGAAATATTCATCGTTACTTATCAAACACCCTGTATATACACGAGGGAGTAACCACTTAATGTAATTTTGGGACAGAGTCCTCGAAATCATTATAAAATTCATATGAAATCTTTATGTATAATCCGATAATTACATATGCAACTACGAGAAATAATTGTATAATATTAAATAAAATCGTAGATATATTTTACCAAGTTACTTCATATGTAGTAAAAAAAATTATTTGTAATCAAATGAAATCAAATGAAATTATGTAATCTGTGGGACAATATTTCAGCTAGCGGTTACCCCCTCGTTTATACATACAGGTGACCCATTTTAATCTATCACCCCAAATATTTCCGTTCCCTCGTATTTTACAAGAAAATGTTTTAGACAAAAGTTGTATGGTTTCAAGGGGGCCATAAAATAGTACCATTTTAGTGCAGTTACCCTGCACACACACACACACACACACTTCTACACAAGATTTTACCTCCAGCAGGATGTCCTGCCCTATGTAAATCTGATGGTACTCCTAGATGAGATCCAAGTAACTGTCCATTTAAAGGTAGATTGCTTGGGTCACTCAACCGTCCTAGAAATCCTACTCTCATTTCGAGATCTGTGGGATATGGTCTTCTGGGATCTCCTTGCTGCCATGTTAAAGGTGCACAAATTGCATTGGTTGCGCTTATTCTATGTGCATATTTAATAAGCTCTTCCGAAGGAACCGGCCTTTTATTGGCACGTGCAATAGATTGTAATTTCTGTTTTGCTTGATAAATCGCAGTAGCCAAAATCTGTTCTGCTTCTTTCAATTGTCGTTGCAGCTGCTGGATATCCTGGTCTTGCCTCTCTACCTCGGCTTTCAATGCCTCCATCTTCAAGTTAATTTTAGCCTGCTCAGCGGCCCGTTTCAGTGTCGCCTTTAATTCATTATCCTTGGCAACTAACAATTCAGTTAACTGAGCGTGCTCTGTGCTCGAAAGCTTTGAAGGCTTTTGAGCGATTGTGTTTTCTATCATCTCCCTGAAAACAAATATTTTAAATTACAAAAAAAATAAAGCATGTATAAAATGAAAAACCTGGATTAATGAATTAATTACAAATCCCTTTTATAATTTTCTTCCAAATATTTATATTTTTACTCGTTATATAAAATAACTTGAAATTTTTATTTTAATTAAGAAAAATATCACTTAGAAAAATTAATACGAGACACATTTATTACTAATAGTAAATGCAACTTATGGTGAATTCGATCACTCCCACTATACTGGATCAGTGCATATTAAAAGCTGGTTTATATAAAATATCTCAATGCGGTGATACAATATAATCAACCTTGACAATGAAATGATACACATATATTTTGTTAAATAACGTGATAATATTATTTAATCATTAGTAGATAGTTAATCATTTAAAATATTTATATACTTTTACACTTAACTTTGCTAATTTCATGTAAAGTAGCTTTCAGTATGCACTGATCTAGTGTAATGCAAGTGACCAAATTCGCTATTACTTTGCTATTAACTCGATATCATCCACCAGCGATAATAGAACTTCTCTTGTACTTCTGCTCGATGCCATCACGATTGGTCCTTAATAAGCAAACTGTACCGAATTATGTGTGAATCATTTTAATTAACAATATGTAATTAACGTAACAGCGTCTATGTCAATTACGTATGCGACTTACACACCATTGTACACACTTGCACCATGGTGGAAAGATTATAAATTACAATTTACATCAGGGCCAGCAAACTCCCATTGTATTTTCTTTACTCTAGACAAGAAGACTAGAACTAAGGAGGATCAACTCGTGTGGTGGGGGTGAGTCAAAAAACGTCCGCAGTTATTCACACAATGTGCAGTGCCACTGCGCATTGTGTGAAAGTTCGATATAAGAGCGACAAAGTGACGATTATAGAACGATAGAGAGACAACTATATAGAGCGACAGAGAGGACTAATGAAGCGCAAGAGTGGGGGAAGTTATCCGTCGCCATTTTTTGCCTCACCCCCACTACCGCTATTGGCACGAGTTGACTCTCCTGGTTCTAGTCTTCTTGACTCTAGAGACTCTAATCAGAATCGCGACATCAGACAGCTAGTTTTGATTGGTCCGCCATTTTTCAGCAATTCTCGTCCATATTCGAATGTCTATATTGTAGGAATAGGCGATGCGCGTATCGATACGCTAAAATTCGTTCGCAAATTAATCTATTTTGCGAAAAATCAATTTTCAAGATGGTGCCATTTTAAACCTTTACAAGGAATCGTTTCTTTTTTTTAACAAGATTAAAAACTTCGTCTACTTCGAATCGATATAATCGATTTTTAGGACGGAATCCATAGTCCGGTCTTAGGGTCGTATTCATAGTCCGTCTTCGACTTGAGGATTCCTAACGACTTTAGGCCGCCTTGAGCTAAACTTAAGAGGTCTGTTCGCGTTGCTTGCACTTTTGGCACTCGGCATCTTCGCTTTCTCTCTTTTCAAGGCCAAATATATATCTATCTCATTTTAAGTGCAAAAATATTTGGGGATTTCACGCAATGCGAACAGACCTAAGGATTGAAAGGTGTGTAATTTCACAGTGTTGACTTGAGTAATATATATATATATTTATATATCCTTACAGAAGTATCAAAGAATTGGTGATTTTTTTCGTGCTGCTAATGGCAACAATGATAAATAGGTTAAGATTGATTAAGATTCTATGCATTGTTATCAAATGTGTATCTAATTTCAATAATTTGCTTTTTTAAATTATCGTACATTTGCTAAATTCTCGCATTTTTCGTTGCCAAAGGATTTTAATATTAATGCGTTTGCTTTTTTGTGTTTTTCATGGGCAAAAGATAAACTGTAACGTGGAAAGGCAAATCTTTTCAGAAACAGAAAAACTGTTCATTGTTCATTAATATTCAAGCGGATTTTCTACGTCGCGAATATAGCGTTTTTGTAATCGCATTACAAAAATGTCATTTTCGATATCATTATAAAAATTATCAGTCTTCCATATTGGTAAAGATTCATAATACTCCGGTCACTCCGGCCTTAGGCCGGAATCAGACTACGCATTGAAGATTGAGATTAAAGATTGAAAAATTCAAATTTGACTAATAAGAACAAAGAAAATTTATCTCCTTTTGTTTCGATTGGTCAAATTTGAATTTTTCAATCTTCAATCTCAATCTTCAATGCGTAGTCTGATTCCAGCCTTAGTCCGGATCTACAATAGGTGTTTTAAGTCTTAAGCCATAAGAAATTGACCAATTACAATCGAATTCGAGGAGAATAATCGACTGTGATTCGCCCATTTCTTATGGCTTAAGGCTTAAAACCCTATTGTAGATTCGGAGTTAATGGCTCCTGTACACTGGACGCGGAAAGGCTTACCGCGCGGCAAAATGCGACGCGGTAACCAATGAACATGTTAGGAGCTGTAAGCTTATTGGCTA
>NW_017256393.1:3618245-3622545 GCF_001594055.1 Mycetomoellerius zeteki
TTTCGTCGTACGACGCTCTGCATCCAATCAGAAAACAGGATTCCGATAATACGAAGCAAAATTCATCGGAATCCTGTTTTCTGATTGGTTGCAGAGTGTCGTACGACGAAAATCAGATGCAGGATGAATCCAGCATATGGATTCCATCCCTACATACCTAGTGCCTTAATTACAACATACGGCATACGGTTATGGCCAATATAAACGCTCCCCAAATGTAAACTAAATCCATGGCGTCTCCCGCCCAAATCTGGGGACTTTTTGTAATCGCCAGCCTGCATGTTATACAAATGTCGCTTTTGCGGGCTCTGCCAACAAATCGGTCGAATGTTTTCATTGCGTTTGACGTCGAAGTCTCGCATGCCCGATCGTGTTCTGGAGTAACATTACGAATGATATGCACGCCAGACTTCTCGTCACATCATGTACATTAAGCAGGTATTGTGTTTGCAAATCGTATTTGTGTCGCAATCTAACACATTCTTGACGGAACTATGCTTCGTCTTTTCTTTATTCGACTTTACCCACCTTTCTTCCATTCTAATTCTTGATTGGATTATTATTGAGGCTTTATTACCATGAATTATAAATTACTGTCGAATTTCTGAGGCTAATGTACTAATTTGGAGCATCAATACATTGTTATTGCAATTTCTTTGATGGGTTTATGTTGAAACAGGTAATTATCCAAGGATTTAAGTCATATCGTGAACAGACGGTTGTCGAACCTTTTGATCCAAGGCACAATGTAGTGGGTATGTAACTGATGATCTTATGTAGGATTGATGTACAGTTAAGTAATATGGAGTTTTTGCAATAACATAAATCTAGATACGGTGAATGCTAAAGTCACCCTTTTCTTAGGGCCTCAGCAAAGGTTTTTTTCGTTATCCAACCAGAAACAACCATGGCTAAGGCTATCTTTGTCTTCAGGGATCAGAAGACGAAGATAGCCTTAGCCATGGTTGTTTCTGGTTGAACGAAAAAACGCTACACATAATGGCTGACTTATAATCTTAAGACAGCGTCTTATGACATAAGTCTTGTCTTTAGTAATGCACAAGAACTGTCTTAAGATTATAAGTCAACCTTCTGCTATGGCCCTTAATTAGTTGTTAAGAAGAAAACCTGACCTTAGCGTTTACTGTATCTGAATAAACGGTATTGCAAAAACTCCCTAATAAGGTTGATATGATTGTACATATATATTGTAACTAAATACTTTTCTTCTAAGTTGGCAGAAACGGTTCTGGAAAGAGTAACTTCTTTTATGCAATTCAATTTGTCCTGAGTGATGAGTTCTCTCATCTCAGACCAGATCAGAGACAGGGACTGTTGCATGAAGGAACAGGACCTCGTGTTATATCTGCTCATGTAGAAATCATATTTGATAATTCTGATGGAAGATTACCGGTAAAAATCATTAGTAGTTTATGTTACTAGTTGTTTGTACATATATATATGTGTCTATATATATATATATATTTAAATATACATATATTTAATATCGTTTTAGATTTTGTCAATATGTTTATAATATTTTAATAATATGTATAATTTTGTTTTTCATTCAGATCGATAAAGATGAAGTTTATTTAAGGAGAGTAATCGGCTCCAAGAAGGACCAATATTTTCTCAACAAAAAGATTGTAACAAGGAACGACGTGATGAATTTATTAGAGTCAGCAGGATTTTCTAGGTCCAATCCATATTATATTGTGAAGCAAGGAAAGGTTTGTTAACATATCACACATATTTATATTTATCTGTAGTATAATATAATTATTTTGCAGATAAACCAAATGGCAACAGCACCAGATTCCCACAGATTGAAATTATTAAGAGAGGTAGCGGGTACTAGAGTATATGATGACAGAAGAGAAGAATCAAAATCTATTTTGAAAGAAACAGAAGGGAAACTAGAAAAAATCGAGGATTTTCTGCGAACAATAGGTAATTATAAAGATAAAACTCTCTTAAAGAATTATTTAAAATAAATGAAGTAAAATGAATAAATAATTATTTTATATTACAGAAGAGCGTTTGAAAACACTTGAGGAAGAGAAAGAGGAATTGAAAGAATATCAACGTTGGGACAAACAACGTCGTTGTTTAGAATATACAATCCATGAACGCGAACTTAAAGAAAATAAAAGAAAATTAGAAGAGCTCGAAGAGTCTAGAGCGAATAGCGGAGCCGAGCAAGCAAGACTAGGTGCCGAAGCTAAAACGGCGCAAGAGATGGTACGTGCAGCTACAAAGCGGTTAAAGGAAGCGAAAAAGGAAGTACAAACTGCCAAAGAAGAAAGAGACACTCTTAGGTAACACACATACTAAAAATTGCATATATAAAATAAAAATACAGCAGAGAAATATTTATAATAAAATGTTTGTAAAATACAGTGCAGAACAACAGCAATTGCTAAAAGAAAAGAATAAATTAACTTTTACTATTAACGACTTGCTAGAGGAAGTAAAAGGTGATAATGACAGCAAGAAACGAGCTCAACAAGAGTTGGAAAAATTGAAGTCTAATATCGCTGCTCGGGAAACCGAGCTAAAGTCTCTTAAGCCAGAGGTGAAAAAATATTCAGATATTTAATATATTTAAATATATATTTAAAATTATGTGTGTTTATTTAAAATACTGGAATGTGTGGGGAAACATTTTTCTTTACAGTATGAACGAATGAAACGTGTTGAAGAGGAGTGTACACGAGAATTACAATTAAAAGAGCAGAAACGTAAAGAATTATATGCTAAACAAGGTCGTGGTAGTCAATTTACCACTAAGGTAAAAATAAAAAAAATTATTGTAAATCCATAATAATTCAAGTTGCATTTTTGTTTTTATACTTAAATCCCAATATAATTTATTTGCACTGGTAGGATGAAAGGGATAAGTGGATACAAAATGAGCTTAAGCAGCTTACGAAACAGATAAAGGATAAAGAAGAACATCAAAAAAAGATTAGCGAAGATTTAAAACGTGATGCAGAGAAACAGATTGCTTTGGAGAAAAAAATAGGAGATCATACACGCGAGATGGAACAGCAACGTGCGTCAATAGATGATCATAACAAGCAATATTATGAGCTTACGAAATCGAAAGATCAGTGTCAAGCAACTCGAAAAGAACAGTATGTTTAATTTATTAAATTAATAAACGCGTTAGAAATCTTAGAATTTTACAAACTGAATATGTCGAATTGTAGGTATCGGCAGGAGAGTGTATTGCAATTAAATTTATCTGGTCTAAAGGAGGATTTAGCGAAAGCAGATCAAAGTCTAAGATCCATGGCCGGCAAACCTATTTTAAATGGCAGGGATAGCGTACGCAAAGTACTAGACACTTTTCGGTAAGATTAATTTTTTTTATAATATAGATTATATGCACAATTTTTTTAAGAGATAAATCTATAATGATGACATATTCATATGTAATATGTACAATATTTAATATCTTTGTAGTGGACGAAAAGATATGGTTAATGAAGTGAGCAGCTATTATGGGCCTGTAATTGAAAATTTCAACTGTGACAAGAGCGTCTATATGGCTGTTGAAGTGACCGCTGGGAATAGATTGTTTCATCACATTGTGGAAACCGACAAGTTTGGCACAAAAATTTTAAAAGAAATGAACAATCAACGGTTGCCGGGAGAAGTAACTTTTATGCCACTGAATAGACTTCACGTAAAGGATATTGATTATCCGCAGACCTCTGATGCTATACCCATGATATCCAAGTTGAATTACGATCCCAAATTTGATAAAGCGTTAAGGTAAAAGCATATAAAATAAAAATTATTAAATAAGAATTTTTTTCTCTTGCCTTATTTCTTTGTAATATATAAAAGCATTATATTATTATCGTATCATATTATATTTTTGTTAAATATAGATATATATTTGGAAAGACTTTGATCTGTCGTAATCTGGAAGCAGCAACGACTTTGGCGCGGGATTCCGGTTTAGATTGCGTTACATTAGAAGGAGACCAAGTTTCATCCAAAGGTTCTTTAACTGGCGGATATTTCAATACACTCAGGTCACGGCTTGAGATACAAAAAACTAGATCGGAATTAATGTCACAAATTTCTACTCTCGAAACCCAATTAACGACGCTTAAGGAAGAAATCAGAAAGGCAGATCAAAATATTAGTTCTTACGTTAGCGAAATGCAGAGAACTGAAACTAAAAATAGTAAAGCTAAGTAAGTAATTAGATGTTATTTTTAATCTAGTATTAAAATCTAGTATTAAAATTAATATTAATTTCAAAAATTATATATATAATATA
>NW_017256393.1:3622564-3626777 GCF_001594055.1 Mycetomoellerius zeteki
GTTCGGATCCGGCGTTAAACTGTAGGTCCTATATATTATTAGATATATATATATATATATAGATCCTCCAGGCTCTGGGGATTGGGCATTAGATCTAATAACTTAATAATTCCGGAAAAAAAAATTTATTGTTACGGAAATCTAATGAGAAGTAGGCCCTGTCCCAACTTTATTATTATATTGCACCATTGAATTATATATGCATGCGTGCGTGCGTGCGTGCCGTTTAAATATTCATATTTAATTATTGGAAATAAATGTTGAAATTTTTTTTTTGTTATTGATTTTAATTATGAGAATTAATTAGCAGTTCATTAACTTGACAGAGATATATATGACAAAATGAAAGCAGAAATACGTCTTATGAAGGAAGAATTAAGTGCTATAGAAAGGTATCGGACACCAAAAGAAAAAAGTCTTGCACAATGTACTTCAAGTTTGGAAGCTATGCGTGCGACTAAAGACGGCCTGGAGAGTGAATTACATCAAGAACTTATGGCACAATTATCCGTTGCGGATCAGCATCAGGTGAGCGTAAACATATTTTTAATTGCAGTTGAATTTAAGTTGAATTTAAGTATATCATATTTCTTTTTCCTTTTTTCTACCTTAAATTAAAGATTGAAACTCTATTAGTTTCGATTTTGGTAGGTCGATACTTTAAATGACGATATCAGACGCTTAACGAAGGAGAACAAAGAAGCATTCGCGAAACGAATGCAATTAGAAGCAGAGAAGAATAAGTTAGAGAACTTATTAACGAACAACTTGGTGAGGAGAAAGGACGAGCTAGTTCAAGCTTTACAAGAGATATCGGTCGAAGATCGACAGCGGCAGCTTGATTCATCAAAGATCCAGTTAGCGGATATCGAAAAGAGATTAGTGAAGGTAAACGAGGACTTCAAAGCACAAAATGAAAAAGTGACCAATGCCATGAAGAAAGTAAGTATTTAAGAACACAGTGACCACTTTTTTGGTAAAATGTTTAAATTAATATAATCTTTAATCTCCCCATTTTATCGTATGTTTAGCAAAAATCGGAGTCTGCGGAAGTTGAGAAATGGAAATTAAAAGAAAAAGAAGCGCAAGAGAAGATTGAAACAGATGCGAAAGACTTGGAGAAATTAGCAAGCAAGTTAAATATCCTGCAGCAGAAAATAGTGGAGTGTACACAAAAAATTACTGAACTTGGCGCGTTGCCTAGTCACGAAGCTTATTCTAAGTTTAGTACAATGTCCACGAAACAGCTTTTTAAGGAAATGGAAAAGGCAAATAATCATTTAAAAAAATATAGGTGCGTACTTTTTCTATTTAAATATAATAAATCAACACAAATTATTAATAATTATTGACTTATTATATTTATTAAAGATTGTGTTAACAAATTTATTATATTTACGTTTTATATTTCTAGCCATGTGAATAAAAAAGCTTTGGATCAGTTTATGTCCTTCAGCGATCAGAAAGAAAGATTAGTGAAACGGAAAGAAGAACTGGACCGAGGCGACGAGAAAATAAAAGAACTCATGTCAGTACTTGAACAGCGCAAATGTGAAGCGATACAATTTACATTTAAGCAGGTATATTTACATATACAGTATACCGTTTAAACTTTTAAAATAGTGGAGGATTAATATTGATATCTTAAAAATCTATCATGATAATCTAAATTTCATGTGGCAATCTTTTTTTTTCTTTTTTTTTAAGGTGAGCAAGTATTTCAGTGAAGTATTCAAAAAGCTTGTACCTTCGGGTCATGCACAATTGGTCATGAGGACTGCGGACGGCGATGAAGGGGATGACGGAACAGCAGAACCGTCAGATTCTGATAGATTTATAGGCGTAGGTAGGGAGAAATAGATTTTTACACTTATCTGAGGTATATTGTGTAATATATATAATAAGAAAGATTTATTTGAAAATTTTTTTAATTTTTTTCTTCGAGTTAACTATATTTCACGTTTATGTGATATGTACTTTATTTATAGATTTAAAAAATTTGTATATTTATTATTTCTAGGCATAAAAGTGTCATTCACAGGACATAGAGGCGAAATGCGAGAGATGAATCAATTATCTGGTGGACAAAAATCACTTGTAGCGTTGGCCTTGATATTTGCGATACAAAAATGCGATCCTGCACCGTTTTACTTGTTCGATGAAATCGATCAGGCACTAGATGCACAACACAGAAAGGCAGTAGCAGATATGATCCACGAGCTTAGTTCTGACGCCCAGTTCATCACCACGACATTCAGGTGACGTAATGCAATCAGCAGCCTATAAGATTTTGAGATTGATTCAAAATGACGTGATTGTTATGTTAATAGGACAATATAAAAAATAAAGATGTGTTTGTTTCGCAGACCGGAATTATTGCATCATGCAAACAAATTCTATGGAGTAAAGTTCAGGAATAAAGTTTCACATGTCGAATGTGTGACGCGGGAAGAAGCGGCTGATTTTGTCGAGGACGATACAACACACGGTTAAAATATTTATAATCTACAATCAAGTTTTTTTTGCGTGATTTCAGGAGATAATACGCGTACAAATAGATCAACTTTGTTATTATTTCCATCGAGATTTTCTTCATATTGACAGAATTTTTGAGATACTTTACGTATGAAATCACATAAAGAGAAAAAATTAATTTCTTAATGTTCAGCGTACATTCGGATTCTTCGCATAGATCATTGTAATGATAGTCATGTTACACATGACAAATTTTAATAGAAAACGCAAGAGTCTTGATAATTTAACATTTTATTTGTAACAGATTACATATTATGGAAACATTGCAAAATATGATAATTGAAATTTGGTATATATATGAACTGTTTTTTATATTATAAACTTTATAAAATAAAATGACTATGATAAACACAGTAATGTCAGTTTCTGAAAAATCTCAGAGAACAATTGTTCAATTATATAATCAGGATAGTTTTTTTAAATGGACATAAGAAAGGTGTTAATAAGGTATTAATAAATAATTTCCAGAAAGAGAATTCGGTTTAAAAAGATGTTTATTCGAAGCATTCCTCTTATTAGTTATCGGTCCTAGCCTGACTTCGCATTCATTATATTATTACTAATTTTAATACTAAAAGCATTAATTAAACCAACAGTAAAAGAGATGTTAGTGTGTGCATCATATACAGAAATAATTTTATGAAATTTTTACTAGTTTAGAGGATTAATATTCTAGTTTTAGATTATTTTTACCTAAAACATATAATAACACTATCAACTTCCAAAGTGATGATATTCACGGTTCAGCCATCGGAGTAGTTTTTGTTAAATGTAAATATTAGAGTCCACAGCTTCACAATTACACTTCATTTTTGCACAAAGAGCCTCACTATACGTATATATGTGTATTGGTATACACATGATCACCGTAACAAGTCTTGCAATGCAAAGTCATCGATGACACTAAAGGCCACTGCGTTTGCATGAAAGAATCATGTGTACAATGTAACTTTTATTCCAAATGGCTTTTCGAACACAGATTTTAAGAGCAATATGATGATAAGTATCCCATATGGCTAATGTATCTGCGATACACGAATGCGAATTTCCTTAATATCAAAGGAATTTGTGACAGCAGAGCAATATGATGATAAATATCCCATACGGCTAATGTATCTGCAATACACGAATGCGAATTTCCTTAATATTAAAGGAACTTGCGATAGCAGTGTTATTCTTCTTTTATTACAAGTATGTTGTATGTGGTTCCTTACATCTTCAATGGATAGCAATGAGACCAGATTCCAGAAGTTTTTGTAATTTTGCAGCTATATCAGGATTCTTCAAATGGCTGTGCAAAAAGAAAAGAATTTATTAAAATTTCCGTCAACAGGGAAATGGATGTACATTTTAAAAACATTTTAATATTCCTTCGAGTATCCTTAGATTTTCAAAGAATATTCGATATGTAATATTAGATTAGGGAAAAAGTCTCTTTACAAGTTAGTAAGGACTCTTTTAGTAACCCATATATTCTATTTTAAAAAATTGGCAATTACACCACTTGATAGAGCAACGTTTCAGCTTTAAAAATTTGTATTTTTAATTGCGATACGATGATTTTTAACGGAGTTACGAGCAATAAAGTCCGAATTTTCCTTTTTACTTAATCCATGAGTAACTCAGAAACAAAAACTCGTAGGAAGTAGTAGTTTTAAAAACCGATCTTTTGTAGGGA